>NC_143261.1:39208276-39359791 GCF_984573655.1 Nuphar pumila
GGTTATAACAAGTGTAGGTATCAAATTTGATGAATTTTGGAATCTGATTGATGGCTGAATTAAGCAAATTGCAAAACCGGGTTTCTGAAAGATCCAAAAACACTGTTAAAATCATATTTTTTGTGATATTATTGGATTTTCGTGCATAAGCATATAGTTTTAGGGTTTAATTATGTTCATAAGCATCTTAGGATACTTTAGGTTTAATTTTGTAGTTATTTGATTTCATTTAGGGCATAAAACCCAAGTTTTTACCAAAATCTATTTCAGAAAACCCTGATTTCAAGGCAGTAGTCTTGCTATCGGGGGCAATTTGGTCATTTGACCTAAATTTCGAAATCCCTAACCCTAGTTTTCACATATTTAAGCATGTCACATCATATTTAGCTTAGTTTATTCCACTCAAATTTCAAAACTTGCATTTTACAAAATATCTTTCTAAAAACCCTAATTTCAAGGCCATAGTCTTGTTATTAGGGGTATTTTGGTCATTTGGACCCCAATTTCGAAATTCCATATCTTATATTCATTATTTGTTCAATTTGATTTCATATCTTTATCATTTTTATTCAAGGGAATCAAGGAAAAGGCTTATATCTAGCAAAATCCAGCAATTTCCAGATATTGCTGGATAAATCTAGAAAAGCCCACATATATTCACTAACCTAACTTTCTAGTTTTGAAGGTACATTGAAGACTTTATTTTTCATGTATTTAAATTTCAATAGTGATGTAAACTAAATTAAACTTTGGAATAAGAATTTACATTTCCTGCTTAGCTTAGGCTGCATTGCATATAGTTTATTTTCTTTTTAATAATGTTAATGTGTGATGGATGATGATTCATGCATATTCAAACTCACTATGGTCTACACGAATGGCACATACATTAGCTTTTATGAAGTTTATAAACTTTGTGGAATTCGTATTTATGGCCATAGTCAGAATATGAATGATACCCAGATTTATGATCTTCACATTAGCCACACTCAGCCTACACTCTTAGGCTAACTTCAAAATGCACTGCATTTCTCAAAATACAAAAAGTATTTCTCAATTCCTCAAATCCATATTCATTCATTTCATGCATTTGCCAATTCCAATTCAAAGAAGTTCATTTCCTCAAAATCCCCTAAGTCTTATAGCAAAATCGATTTTCCCAAAAGCATTGAATTTCAAAGAATATTTCAAGTGTTTCTCAAGTTCATAAACTCAATTTTCCAAGTTATGCAGTCAATTTCAAAGTTTGAAGTTAGAGAAATCAAAATCTTTCTAAGTCTTATTCAAAAATCGATTTTCTCAAAATATGGATTTGCCAATGATATTTCAAGTATTTCCCAAGTTCCAAATTCAAATTTTCTAAGTTAGAATTCCAAGTTTGAATTCAGAGAAACCAAGTTTCTCAGAATCGATTTTCACCAAATGTCAAGGAATTCTCAAAATCGATTTTTACTTTTCTCAGAAGTATATTTCAAATCTCAATTCACGATTTTCCATGTGATATCTATTCTAAATATTTCAATCATTCAAAGCAAACATCATGTTTTCAAATGTGCATTTTCAGAAAATCCATAGCACATGCATGATTCTATGTGCATTTAGAAATTAGAATATGATTTAGACAAGTTGAATAGAGTAGAGCATAAGATTGATCCTTGGTTCAATTACTCCTGTTAAAGGTGGCAGGAACGGTTGAACCTCGTACCGACAGGCGAGTCCCATTCTACGAAATTTTCCCGCATTTTAAAACGGAGGCGAGTTATTTTCAAAAACTATTTCAAAGGTTAGTTTGACTCGCAAAAGTTAAAAATTTTGCGATGATAACAGGTCATTAAATTCAAAAATCTGATTTAGTCTCAGCAATGAGACATACAAGTTTCGTCCCTTTTTCAAGCTTTAGGGAACCCCATTTTTCTCCTTTCGCAAACCCCTTTCGGATTTGTTCATCCAAACTCCGAAGGTCCCATCATGGTCTTTTCACTCGAGAATTACGTATGGTCGTCCCCTTCAGGTTAAGGGTTAAGCCTAAACCTCGCCTATCGAGGTATCTTCCTTTTTTTTTTAGGTTTGGGTTAAACCTGAGTCTCATTCTGATGAGGTCCTTCGTTTTGGCAAGATGTTTTCTTCTAAGCTCATCATGGTTCTTCCCATCGAGAAACCCATGCTTTGTATATCCATCTAGGAGAGGATCCTACTTGAGCTTTATCTCATGAGGCATTTTCTAAAAATGTCCCATCAAAGTTCTCATATATTGATGTCTTCTTTATAATCGTTGTAATTTTGAAAAGATTTTTTTATGAAAAACATGTGAAAACCAGACATCAAATAATAAAAACCGGTTCTCACTAGTGAATGAGACCGGGTCGAACTCAGGGAACGAGAATATTTCGTATTTAAACACACAATTCTAAACTATTCTTTATTGCCGAATTATTAAAATGTAAAATGTTCAAGAAATGTAAAATCAACTAACTATTACAACAAATGAATACCCTTCGCAGAGGGCGTAAAGTGCAATATTTACAAACCCAATTAAATTCCTAATTCTAAACAAAAAAGTAACAAGAAGCTTTTATTCTTCGTAATTCGTGTCACGTAATCGCTTCCGCTCCAGTCCTGTGCTATCCTGCACAAATAAAATGAACACGAGCAGTACCAGAGATAGACATAGACTATACTAAACTAGCTAGATGCTAAAAATAGAAAATTATAACACGTTTAGATCCGAAATATGATTTCTAATTAGATCTAACTAATTAACTACAATTTAAGTAACTAACCAACTAAGCTAACAATTACAAGATGAAACAAACAAGAAGACATAGGAAATCGAGCATGATGAACAAATTGAAAAAAATCAAAAGATCAGAATGTAAGAATACAAGAAATTGAATAGAAAAACTAAGCTAGATGAATATATTGAAAAACAGAAAGATGATAGAATTGAAAAACAAGAGAAAAACAGAAAAACAAGAATTGAATATCATGAAATGAATGTTACAAATAGGAAAATTAAGATCAACAAGCAGGCAATTAAAAATCATATGGACTTACGCAAAACATAAAAGAAATGAGCAGGAAATTAAAAGAAACTGAAATGAAATAGTAATTCAGGAATTCATACTTTGAAATGAAAGAAAACAACTATTACTAAAATCAAAACAGGAAAACTAAAATAAAATAAAAACAGGAACTCCACCGATCAAATGTATAAGCATGAACATGAAAATGAAAAAAAAAACAAAGCAGTAAACAAAACAAAACAGGAATTGATGAACTCAAAGCAAAGTTGCAGAAAAAAAAAAACAGGAAATTAAAACATTAATCAACAAAAAAAATTCAAACAATGGCTGAATTGAAAACGTGAAATAATATGTAATGAAAGCAACAGTGAATGAAAGCAACAAGAAATTAGGGAAGAATGCATCAAACAATTACTGAATCAATCAACAAAATCTAAAAAAAAAAATCACTGTAAACTAAAAGATCGGCCGATGAACAGAAGAAACAAAATCGTGAATGTATTTTTTTTTCATTTTTGTTTTTTTTCTTTTTATTTCCGTTTTACAGATATAGCAACAACCAGAAGAAGATCTGAAGAATAAGAAGAAGAACAACAACAAAATTAATGGAAGAAGAAGAAGTAGATGAAGAAGAAACAGATCGAAAGAAGAAGAAAATCAAAAGAATCAGAAAAAGAAGAAGAAGAAGAGGAATTGGTAGAAGAAGAAGAAGAATTGGAAGAAGAAAAAGAAGAAGAAGAAGATGATGAAGAAGACTCACCGTGAACCGGAGGGGTTAGAGGAGAAGCTGGCGGTCATCCGTCGTCGCCAGATTGAAGATCCATCACCACCATCGGCTGGAATACTGAATAGAGAAAGAGGGAGAAGGGGAAGGTAGGGAAAGAAGCAGCCGATGGTGGTAGCTGGTGAGAAGAGAGGAAAGAGAGGGAAAGAGGGGAAAGATGAAGTTCTGGCGTACAGGGGAGACGCCCATTTTTTTTGTTTTTCTGGGTTTTAAAAACAAGCAAACCGGTTTGAACCGGTTTGCTGTTTGTTTGTTTTTTTAACAGAATCCAAATCGGCGGTTCACCGGTTTGTTTTCTTTATTTTTCTTGGTTTTAAAGAAAAACCAAACCGGTTAAACCGGTTTGTTATAGATTTTTTTCATTTTTAAAAGTCAAGAAAACCGTATAAGTCGGTTTATTATGAAAATTTTCAAAAGTAAAAAAAAACAAAACTATTTATTTATAAAGAACTCAAAATCTATTCTAACTATTTATATTTATATTTAATTTTTTTTTTCTAAAAAAAAACAAACACTTAAAATGAATATAAAACTATTTTTCTCAATTTTTTTATTTTTTTTATTTTTATTTTTAATAGAAACTAAAACCAAACTACTATGACTATAACAAAAACTAAAATAGGCATAAAAATGTAAAATAAAACTATTTTTCATGCATTTTCTATTTTTAAATCATTTTAGCACATTTACTCGAAAACTAACATAAAATTGGGTTTTTGAAACATTATTTCATAAAATCATGCATATTTTAATGTTAATTAACCCTGAATTATATGCATGATCAAATACCCCCATGCTTATGTTTTGCTAGTCCTCGAGCAAACTAGAAAAATGCAAGAAATCAAACTATCACCTAACTCACTTTCGTAGGAATCATGGTTGCATTTAGCTCATGCAACAAGCCCTTTCAACCCCTGGGTTACCCCAGTGGACGAGTAAGGTCTCGTGAGGGTTTGCAGTGATACTGTCTCTCTTGAATTTGGAGCATTCGGCGAAGAACATGGCGAGGTGGGCTTTGGGATCACCAGAACCATCGAACTTGATGAATTTGCGAGGGAGATTTTCCAGATCTTCATCTCCTTCTAATCCATTATAAAAATCCTCGCTAGTGAAGACTTTCTTGCCCTTGTCGCGAGCTTGCAGGTCTTTAACAACTTTGGCCATTTTTTTGAACTGTGACTGCAGGGGCTCTTCTGAAACTTGATTCTTTGATTTGCGACTCCTCCTTTGTTCTTGGCCCCGTTTCTGAAATGTCGGAGGCACCTCATATGCTTCATCGGTGTCTTCCTCTGATTCTGATTCATCTGAAATTTCTTCTGGCTGAACTTGCTTCTTGGAAGTCTTCTTATCCTTGTGTCCATGGAACTTCTCTCTGAATAGGTTCTTCTCTGCACTTGTCCCAGCCTGTTCACTCATCATTTTGGTCATCATTTTCTGGAACATGGCATACATTTGCGGGTCTATGCCGTCATCCTCTTGTTGCTGCTCTTGACTCTTCTCGGATCGGGGGAAGCCCATCTCTTCTTCTGAGGCCAACGAGTACTGAGATGCCGTTGTTCTTTTTCCTAATCTTGTTCGAACCATCAAATGTTGTGGATGCTCTCTGTAGGATGAAGTTTTGATTAGACTCTGAAGAAATTTTGGATTGGGAAGAAAATGATTATTGACGATATGGTAAACAATTGGAAGAATATCCCATTACTAGGGATGGAGTCACTGCTGAAATCACGACAATTGTGTTGTCATTCTTTGTAAGAGAAATAACAACGGAAAATGTGCCTTGTTACCTAGGCGAGGTCGTCAACCACGAGGAAAAACACCGTTTTTGAAGGAAAGAGATATCTCTTGGAAAACAATCCGTAAATGGATTTAGAATAAGGAGAAGGCAAGTGGGTAAACAATTTTCACCGCAATAAATCAAGGTATTCATGAGGAAAATAAGGTGAAGAATTTTTTGCAAATAGACAAAAGAATTGAAAATCCAATGAGAAAAAAACATATGATTTTGAAAAATTGCAGGCAGGATAAAAAAAATGCAGCTGGAAATTCGAGATCCAGTGGAACAGAAGAATGAAAAATCACCTGGAGTTTTGAAAGAAATTGGATATTTGGGAAAATCTTCCAGGGTTTGAGAAAATAAAGGAAAATATGAGAATATGGGTATTTGAAAATATTTTAGGAAAAATATAGGAAAATAGAGGTAATATAAGAACAATCACATCCTGCATAAACATTTATGCACATACAGCACTCCCTAAAAGGCTGACTCTAGATGCATTATTTTGAAAACAGCTGTAGGACCCTAATCCTAACTCTAGGTTCAGATCATCTTTGTCCAATCCAGTTATGCCGATATACCCGAATCGAAATTCGAGGTACGTAGCATATAATTTCAACTCCGGTTCTAAGGTAAGGTTTTCCAACATCCTTGAGCGCCTACCGATATACTTCGGACTGTGGCCCGCGGTACGTGGTAGGGGGGTGTTAACCCAAATAATTGGCCCAGTTGTGAGGCCTTGTCCCGAACTAGGGTTCTGGAAGAGAGCCCAGCAACGTGAAGACCGGGTAATGATACGTAATTGGGGTTTGAAAAAATGATCACATGCGAGAAATAGATGGCTCTAAATCCTAGAGAGATAGACTTTTGAAAATCTTTGAAGAAGCATACATTGTTTGCATTCAGATCCTAAATTGAGGAGAGTTGTATTTAGACCTAAGTCTATGTGAGCATGAAAATATCTCCTCAATCTGGTCCTACCAAACCATGCCTAAGCTATATGCAGTCAATGTCAGCTAGGTCAGAGTCTAGGCTCCTAGGTTCGCATGATAGAAAAAGTAAAGAGCTGACATTTTGTGAACATAATTTCGATAATTGAACTAAGTTAAGCACATTTTTGATCAGACAAAGACAGGTCCCATCTCGGTCGCCAAACTTGTTATCGTCGCAAAATTTTTCCCGTCTTCCCTTCCTTGCGGAAGAGAGAGGGAAATGCTTTCGCGATTCAAACTTGACCGGATTTTGGAAATTGTTTTTGAAATACTCGCCTCCGTTTTGAAAATTGCGGGAAAATCCATGGGATGGGGCTCGACCTGTCGGTACGAGGTTCGACCGTTCCTGCCGCCTTTAACAGGGGTAATCGAACCAAAGACCAAAATTGTGCTTGACTTAGTGAAATTACCGAAATCGTGTTCTATCCTAAATGCACAGAGAATTCAGGCATGTGCTATGAGAATTTTGGAAAATGTAAATTAGAAAATATGATGTATGATTAGAAAACATTTGAAGTTGCAAAGCATTTCTCAAGAAAAGATGGAAATCAATTTCTCAGAAAAAACTCAGACGAAGAAGGTTTGAAATCTCGAGGAAGTTTATAAAGATTTGGAAAATCTTGAAGAAGGGAGAATCTCGAGAAAATCTTGAGAAAGTTTATAAAGTCTTTGGAAAACCATAAAGAAATGAGAATCTCAAGAAAATCTTAAGAAAGTTTAGAAAGACTTGGAAAACCATGAGGAAATAAGAATCTCAGGAAAATCTTAAGAAAGCTTAGAAAGACTTGAAAAACCATGAGGCAATAAGAATCTCAGGAAAATTTTGAGAAAGTTTATAAAGACTTAGAAAAATGAGAATCTCAGGAAAATTTTAAGAATTCTTGAGAAAATATGAACTTTTGAAAAGGAAAACACTTGTTGAGAAAATGCAGACTTTGAGAATTTTCTTAAGAAAATGATAGGAAATTTATAGGAAAGATTCATTGGAAAAGGAAATTTAGAACTTAGGAAATTGAAATCCTGAGAATCTTGTCTTTGAAATGTCTGAAAATCAACTTTGATTTTTGAGAAAGATGAGAAATTCCTTTTGAAAAGAATCTTAAGAAAATAACATTCCAAGGAAAATCATAGGAAAAACTTTGATTTGGAAAATCCAACTTCGAATATCATCATAGTTTCTTGAGAAAATCGATTCCATGAAGTGAAAATCTTTTGAGAAAATCATGAGAAAGACAAATGATGCAGATGATATGAATGAATGAATGCACTTTTGAAAAGATTTCTGAAAATTTTATTGGAAAAATGTGGATTAAGCCAAAGTAAATCCTTCATATATTCTGACTGTGGCCATGAATATATTCAGGGTTTATTTGAGTTAATTCAGAATATTTGGAAAACATTGGAAATATGAGGTGCATTTTCAAGATAGCCTAAGAGTGTAGGCTCAATGTGACTGGTAGAGAGATAATGGATCTGGGTTTTGTCCATATTCCGACTAGGGTCGTAAATATGGACTCCACCGAGTTCATCAACTCTCTAAGAGTTGGTGCACGTGCCATTCGTGTTCATCCACTGTGAATTTTGAAAATTTGAGATTTATGCATCATAGAATCAGGATATTACTGAAATCAAACTATATGAGATGCGGCCTATTCTAAGCAGTAAAAGTAAATCTTATTCTAAAGTTTACATTGGATTGTTGCATTGCATAACATAAAGTAAAAGAAAATTGAAATGGAGCCAAGGAATCTGCATCTTCTAGATTTTTCTGCAAAATGAGAGTTAGTACAAAATAAACAAGGAAATGAACATATATATATAATATATACAACGAAGAGATATCAAAATGCTAACATAGGTGCTAAATGTCATGTAAAAATGGAGATATAACTATATGATAAAATATATGGATGTTCATACATGGAAATAAGAGCACATGAAGATATATATATATATATATATACATAATTATATATCTATGTATATATATATATATACATATATATATACATATATACGTATACATATAGATAAATATATATAGATATACATATATATATAGATATACATATACATATAATGAGAAAATATGTACATACTAATGGAAATTACGTATAATAAGTAAAACCAGAAATTACAGGTATATACAGTTTCTGTAGGTGATTTCGCACAGCCGCATTTCCCAAACTACAAGGTAATTTTCAAAAAAAAGGGGTATAGAACTTCTCTATATATCAGCAATCACGCTTGCAAAATATGGTTGGGAGATCACGATTGGATATAGAGATATCCGTTCATGAATATGGCCAAATATCAAGACTGCACACTTACAGCAGAAAATGAATATGTGCAGGAAATGGGTTGTGGAAGCATCATGGGCTATTTCAAGGATATCATGAAAAGGAGATGAAAAGCTTGGTGAATAGGTGAAAATGTCATGGAAAATGATGAAATAATATGTAGAATTGGTGTTGCAAATGGGGTGATATAGCAAGCAAGAATTTAGCACTAAGCTAAGCAAAATTTCATAAAACCAAGGGTGATGTTCCAGCCATAGCTTCATAAAACAGGGATTTTACAACAAGCTAGACAAAATCTCCTAAATCAAATGATGGTGTTCCAACATAACTTCATAAAACAAGAATTTGAACATCAAGCTCATGAATCAAATGATGATATATTTACAAGAGTAAGAGAAAAGAAAAATACATGTAATAGCAAATACTCATGAAGGGATATATATATATATATAAGTATATCTATACATATATATATATACATATATATATCCATATATACATATACACGTATACATATAGATAGATATACAATGGATATACATATATATAGATGTATATATACATATAATGAGAAGACATATATGTTTGATGGAAATTCCACATAATGGGTAAAACCAGAAAATATATGTATATACATTTTCTGTAAGGGATTTTACACAGTCCTATTTCCCAAATTACAACATATTGCGCAACAAAATTGGGTATAGAGCTTCTCTATATATCAATAAAGAAGTGTGCAAAAGTTGGCATAAAGATCATGAACGGATATGGATATATCCGTTCATGAACATAGTCAATTTTCAAGACTGCATACCTGCAGAAGATAGTAAATATAACACCTACGTAAGGTGCAGGAAATGCACTATGGGATAATGAGCTGTTTTTATAAAGTTCCAGCATTTCACATAAACTTCAATTACAAACTTCAAGCATTTTACAAAAAAAAAAAAAACTTCAATTTACTTTTACCAACCACCCTCTCCACTATCAATCTCCACCCCTTTAACATTACTGTCTCAACCAGCACCCTTCACAGTATTCATGTAACGGCAAGCAGCACAAAAAAAAAAAAAAAATGGCATACAAGAATGCAGAACATGCTAAAATGTTATAAAATGACATGTAGGGAGTAACTTCAAACTGCAATCTGGAACAAAAGAAACTATGCAAATCGGATGAGAAACAAACTGCAGACATATAATAGGGAAACTATGAATATCATCTAACAAATTTAGCACACGTGTATGCTGAAATACAAACACAAAATGATGATGAATCAAAATGAATCAAGAATATGCAGTGTACTATGCTATGAAATGAAAGATTACATAAAAAAAATGCAGGAAATCAAGAATGTGAGAGCAATAGAACATGCTAGAAATCGAGAATGAAAAGAATGAGGATACAAGAATTTTACTAAAAAAAAAAACAACAAAACAGGAATTTTGATGAACTAAAATCAAACAGGAAAATCGATGAAATGAAATCAAGATCTGATGCAAACTTCTTCTTTTTTTTTTTTTTAGATCAGCTATTCTTACAGCACAAACTGAAAGAGGATAAGAGAGCAGGAAAAGAAGAGGCATTCATTTACCGTAGAGATTAGGTTGGGAAAGAGAGGGTGGCCTCCACGCTAGCTGTCAATGGGTTGAATGTCTTGGTTTGGCAGGGGCTGAAGGATGTTGGGGAACAAGCCTGCTGGACTGAAGACAAGAGAGAACGACTGCTTGGATCCTCTACACCAGCTTGACACGGTAGACAGCAAGAAGGGGCGTTCTCTGCTGTGGCTGGACTGAAAAAGGGTTGGGCAGCTGGGTATCTTGCTGATGGATTGAATGAAGAAGGCAGCTGTAGGTAGACGTTTGGTTGGCTGAAGGCAAATGGGGAGATGCAGAAATGGGAAAAACGTTGGCTGGGCTGTAGAAAGGCTGGGCTGAAGAAGGGTTGGGCTGGACAATAGTTGTGGAATGGGCAGCAACAACGTTGAGGAGGAGCTCCCTGCTAAAACCTCTGCTGGCTGGGTTGAAGGAAGGGGTAAGCACGTTGCTGGAGACGATGGGTTGGAGTGGATGAACACGTGATGGAGTTCACGCTGGGTTCTGGCTGGGCTGAAGTGGAGATGGGTGATGGCTGGGCTGAAGTGGAGATAGATGTTGGCTGGGCTGCAGAAGATGTAATTTTGCTGTTGGATCCCCTGCAGCTGGTGGGTGTGCGGCAGTTTTTGGTGGGTTGAAGGTTGAAGAAGGATGAGCAGCAGCTGTAGGATGTGCATCAACCGTGGGAGGTGGAAGAATCCTGCAAAACAGAAAAAAATCAATCGGCTCCCTCTACTTCCTCCCCTCTTTGGCTGTAGGAAAAATCCTTGCTCTCTTTGGTGAATCCCCTACGATCAGCCCCAAAAACCTCCCCCTCCGATCATTCAAAACCCCTTTCTTTAAAGAATTTTCAGCTTCCTCAAAAAAAAACGCAGCCCCCCTCTTCTAAAAAAAAATGCAACTCTCTAGTTCCGTTACATTTTCTTTTTTTTTTTTTTTTAAAATGTTTGAAAATTTTGTAACTGAAATTTTGAAAATCCGCCGTTTTGGAGGTGGACGAAATCTTAGGTTTTTAAAACCATTTTGGGTTCATTTACCTAAGTTTTAGGTAAAAATGAATATTTTTTGGAAAGTTTGGCTGTGGCGCCGTTTTGGGGTTGTTTCTTTTAAAAAAATGAATAGTAAATAAAAAGAATAAAATTAAATGGGAGATGCCACCTCAGCCAATTTTTAAAAATTCTTTTTGAAAATAAAGTTTTATTTTGTTTTAGAAAATCTTTTATTTTCAAGTGGAGTGCCGCAAGTGTGTGGGCCCACTATTTTAGAACATAACATAAAAAAATAAAATAAAAATAAGAAAATAAAAAGAAGAGGAATTTACAAAATTGGTGCCATCTCAGGGTGGGTCCCGCTTGAAAGTAAGAAACTTACCTGGGAATTTGAGTATGATGCTAGTTCAAAGGCGGGTCCCGCTCCATTTATTTGAAAATACAAGATAAAATATTATTTGTTTTTCAAGAATTTGGAAAATTGGTTTTCAGGGCAAAAATATGGATAAATGTAAAAACAAAATTTGTAAAGAGATTTAAAATCCTTTTTGCAAAAAGTTTTGAGATAAAATCTTTAAAATCAATATCTAAACATCCAGATTATTTTTCTTGAGAAAATTTTTGTAATTCAAAGTCCTGGGGTAAAATGGGAAAATTTGGTAATTTTGAATACCCAGGGTTTTAAAAATCAATTTGAAAAAGTTTAAAATCAAATCTGGATGGACAATTTTGAAACTCAGGAGTTCTGGATCTCAAAATGACATGCTGTGCAGTGAAATGATGCAATGCTATGCAAAGACATGTTCTATGAAATATCACTCTGAGCTCGGACTTGGAAATTTTAGCTTTTTGTCCAGAGAAAGGATTTTGAAATTTTGCCATTTGAAGATGTCTCTGAACCTAAATATAGAAATTTTGAGGCTCAAGAATGAAATTTAGGACTTTCTGCAAGGTTCAATCTTTGGACAATGACCATTTTGCCCTTTACTGCTTCTGAAGAACTGAAATGTGCCGATTGAGGGCGATGTCAAGAAGGTGAGTGAAAATTTGGGGTGTTTACAACATAGACTATACTAAACTAGCTAGATGCTAAAAATAGAAAATTATAACACGTTTAGATCCAAAATATGATTTCTAATTAGATCTAACTAATTAACTATAGTTTAAGTAACTAACCAACTAAGCTAACAATTACAAGATGAAACAAACAAGAAGACATAGGAAATTGAGCATGATGAACAAATTGAAAAAAATCAAAAGATCAGAATGTAAGAAAACAAGAAATTGAATAGAAAAACTAAGCTAGATGAATATATTGAAAAACAAGAAGATGATAGAATTGAAAAACAAGAGAAAAACAGAAAAACAGGAATTGAATATCATGAAATGAATGTTACAAACAGGAAAATTAAGATCAACAAGCAGGCAATTAAAAATCATATGGACTTAAGCAAAACATAAAAGAAATGAGCAGGAAATTAAAAGAAACTGAAATGAAATAGTAATTCAGGAATTCATACTTTGAAATGAAAGAAAACAACTATTACTAAAATCAAAACAGGAAAACTAAAATAAAAAAAAAACAGGAACTCCACCGATCAAATGTATAAGCATGAACATGAAAATGAAAAAAAAAACAAAGCAGTAAAAAAAACAAAACAGGAATTGATGAACTCAAAGCAAAGTTGCAGAAAAAAAAAACAGTAAATTAAAACATTAATCAACAAAAAAAATTCAAACAATGGCTGAATTGAAAACGTGAAATAATATGTAATGAAAGCAACAGTGAATGAAAGCAACAAGAAATTAGGGAAGAATGCATCAAACAATTACTGAATCAATCAACAAAATCTAAAAAAAAATCACTGTAAACTAAAAGATCGGCCGATGAACAAAAGAAACATAATCGTGAATGTATTTTTTTTTCATTTTCGTTTTTTTCAGTTTTTTTTCTTTTTATTTCTGTTTTACAGATATAGCAACAACCAGAAGAAGATCTGAAGAATAAGAAGAAGAAGAAGAACATAATTAATGGAAGAAGAAGAAGAAGTAGATGAAGAAGAAACAGATCGGAAGAAGAAGAAAATCAAAAAAATCAGAAAAAGAAGAAGAAGAAGAGGAATTGGTAGAAGAAGAAGAAGAATTGGAAGAATTGGAAGAAGAAGAAGATGATGAAGAAGACTCACCGTGAACCGGAGGGGTTAGAGGAGAAGCTGGCGGTCATCCACCGTGCGCCGTCGCCGGATTGAAGATCCATCACCACCATCGGCTGGAATACTGAATAGAGAAAGAGGGAGAAGGGGAAGATAGGGAAAGAAGCAGCCAATGGTGGTAGCTGGTGAGAAGAGAGGAAAGAGAGGGAAGAGAGGGAAAGAGGGGAAAGATAAAGTTCTGGCGTACAGGGGAGACGCCCATTTTTTTTGTTTTTCTGGGTTTTAAAAACAAGCAAACCGGTTTGAACCGGTTTGCTATTTGTTTGTTTTTTTAACAGAATCCAAATCGGCGGTTGACCGGTTTGTTTTCTTTATTTTTCTTGGTTTTAAAGAAAAACCAAACCGGTTAAACCGGTTTGTTACAGATTTTTTTCATTTTTAAAAGTCAAGAAAACCGTATAAGTCGGTTTATTATGAAAATTTTCAAAAGTAAAAAAAAAAACAAAACTATTTATTTATAAAGAACTCAAAATCTATTCTAACTATTTATATTTATATTTAATTTTTTTTCCTTTTCTAAAAAAAAACAAACACTTAAAATGAATATAAAACTATTTTTCTCGATTTTTTTATTTTTATTTTTAATAGAAACTAAAACCAAACTACTATGACTATAACAAAAACTAAAATAGGCATAAAAATGTAAAATAAAACTATTTTTCATGCACTTTCTATTTTTAAATCATTTTAGCACATTTACTCAAAAACTAACATAAAATTGGGTTTTTGAAACATTATTTCATAAAATCATGCATATTTTAATGTTAATTAACCCTGAATTATATGCATGATCATATATTCCTTTCCCCTTTCAGGTTATCTTGAGATATCTTCGTCCCATCTAGGTTAAGGGCTAAACCTGAGTCATTCTAAAAAGCCGATCTCACCCACGAGACTGGATCTAAATTCTTATCTTTTCACCACTTCGGGATTTTCATCCAAAGTCCCATCACGATTTTCTCATTTATATTGAATCATATCATTTTCGAGGATTTCGTCTCCCCCAAACCACTCAGGATAAGGTCTTAAGCCTGAAAAGCCATGTCCTTCAAATAAATTCTTCCACACCCAGTTCAGGTTGGCTATCTGGGGCATTTTTTTTCAAAATTTGGAGTGTTATCTTTGCCACTAACTTCGGCTTTTTGCCAGCTTAGTAGCAAAGAGGGGCATCTGTGAACACCCCAAATTTTTTAAAAGTTTGTGAATATTCTCCTTTTGCCCTTTATCTTCATTTTCTGGGTAATTGAGTCACTTTTAAATATAAATCCCATTATTTTTCTCAAGTTTTCTGAAATTAAATTCATTTTGTATATCTGACTCAATTTTGGATCCAGATCCAGATAAAAGATCCAAATCTTGAGCTTCGTTATCCAATTTTTAAATCAAATTCTCAAAATTTCCAAAACAACTTTTTGAAAGGCTCAGACAGTCCATCCGGCATTCGTTTGGATCCATCACGTTATATTCCTCGATTCGAGGTTTAAGACTCAAATATTTTTGAAATTCCACTAGAGGGGGGTGAATAGTGAAATACGATGCAAGTTGATATAATAAAAAATAAAGCAATAAGGCACAATACAATAAACACAGGATTTATACTGGTTCAGTCAAAACCCTGACCTACATCCAGTCCCCAAGCAAACCACTTGAGCTTTCCACTATAACATCCGAGTCACTGGATAAATAGTACAACACCCTCTTCCTCAAAGGTCTTCTTCTCTCAATAGAGAAGGGGCACACCCTCTTTCACAGAGGTCTTCTTCTCTCAACAGAGAAGGACAACACCCTCTTACACAGACGTCTTCTTCTCTCAACAGAGAAGGACAACACCCTCTTTCTTAGAGGTCTACTTCTTTCAACAAAGAAGGGATACAGTGAATAACAGAAAGTTACAATACTTCCTATAGAACCTTCAGAATGATATGAATGCACAAATGAAGGATTCTCAGAATGTTCTGTTCTTTTCACTCAGAAGATACTTTTTGTCAAAGAGTTATTTTTGACTTTTTCTCTTTCTTTTCTCTTTCTTTTTCTAGGCTCTCTTTCAAATATTGAATAGGAATTTTTCTTGTTGTAAGCTCACTTGTCTATTTCATTCATTGTCTTGAATAGTTCATTTGAGTGTGTTTATATAGCTTTCAAAAAAAAAAACTAGTCGTTGCCTTTTTGAAATCGTAGCCTTTTTTGAGATGTGAAATGTCATGTCATTTCAAAAAACCAAATTCGTGGATGTTTGAAAAATTCTTCTTTCCATAAAAGTAAAATATGGGGTACAATAGTCGTTGTAATAGTTTAGGTATTATATAATTTATGTAAAAAGTTTATTTCATACAATAGTACATTGAACGTTGGATTGTAGGCTATTATGTAGTTTTGTCTTTATTCTAATTAATGATTTGAGGTACATAAGTACTTCTTTACTTTAAATGAGTGTAAGTACAATGAATGCTTTGAGATATTTATTTGTACATAGTCATGTCAAGTGTTTTCTTTATGTTGTGTTTTTCAAAGTCTACAGAGAGAATGAAGGCTTTAAGAAAGTCGACATTCTTGAGATGGATATTAACAAGGATTTCTTACAGGAGGTATTTAATGCTATACAAAGAGAATGATGACTTCAAGTAAGTCGACATTCTATGGTTTTATAAAAAGGTAACTAGATTCCTTTAAAACATATTATATTTGTATTTTATGTTTATGAGTAAGTCGGCATTCTATGGGTTTGTAAAAAGGTAACTAGAGTCTTTTCAAAAACATATTATATTTGTTTTCCTTGTGTAGCCGATTTCATGTTTTGTCTTTTTCCTATATTTGAAATCATTTCTTTAAAGAAGGTAACTAGAGTCTTTTCAAAACATATTATATTTGTTTTCCTTGTGTAGCCGATTTCATGTTTTGTCTTTTTCCTATATTTGAAATCATTTCTTTAAAGAAGGTAACTAGAGTCTTTTCAAAACATATTATATTTGTTTTCTTTGTGTAGCCGATTTCATGTTTTATCTTTTTCCTACTTTTAAAATCATTACTTTTCAAGTTGTCTTGTATATGATATAAGGTACAATTATTACATTTTGAAATCATGTCAAAATACCTTTTTCATAAAGGGTTGTAAGAAGGTACAATTATTTGTTTTCAAAAAGGAGCTTTTTGAAACTATCGTATACTTTTATGAGATAGCTTTTATGAGTGAGTATGTAATATGCAATATGCATGCTTCTGAAGGTTCTGTTACATAAGACTCTAAAGAAGAAAAAAATCTTCAACTTGAGGTAGCCGATCTTTAGATGGACTTTAGGAATGCATGGTTCATCAAGCTTTTTCTTCAAGGAGTATGATTGCACCATAGTTGTACTTGAACAAGAGGTCTCCATCCTTTTTGTGTGAGATATCCTTGCATCAAATACTTGTTAGATATATGGCAAAACATATCCAGTCATTGTATAACATTTTTCAAGAAGACATATTATCATATCATATGAAATCAAATAAGACAGTGTATCATATTATGTGACATCAAAACAGAGTTTCTCAACATTCTCCCCCTTTTTGATGATGACAAAATATGCTCCCCTTGTCAAAAAGACATTATGCATAGAAATAATACTTATCATAATAATATTGAAAAATATTAAATACGAGTATTTTTCTCCAATAATGGAGACAGGTTTTTCTCCCCCTTTGTCATGGACAAAAAGGAAGGGATCATAGTAAGTAGAGTTTATTACAGACAAAAATAATGTAAAGTTATTACAAACTGAATAAAGTTCAGTTAGTACAATCTAAAACATACGTTGTTGGATGTTGGATCTTCTTCATCAGAGCCGGGAAGGTGCAGGGACCTTAGATTGAAGGAAGTAGCATCGAGAACCTGAGAGGGATAGAGGATAACTTCATTTTGAAAGGGTACTTTGAAGTATTTTAAAATGGGAGTTATAAAACACCCAAAAAGAAGAGGCTGGAATTTTTGATAGCGAATAAAAAGGTCAAAAAGAATGTTGGACCAGTTTATCTGAATAGAAGAAAAAATTGCGTAGAGAAGTAGAGAGATTTTTCTTGGTACTAATCCCTTGCGTGGAGACTTGGGATAGATATTGTGGAGAAAAATCTGGGCAAGCAGTTGAGCATGAGGTTGGAGATTCCTCATGTGCGAGGGAAGTTGTGAGCTGTTGGTGCAGAGAAGAATTTTTCGAAGTACCGACCGGTCGAGTGGTACTATGTTGTCTAGGTTTATGCCGGTGGAAGAAAGGTTGAGAATTCTGCCTAATGAGGAAGCATTAAAGAACATCAGGCGTCCTCGGACTTTGGTGGTGATGGTAGTTTGCTCATGATCAGAGGAAAAAATTGTGTAGAAGAGTCGAACGAGTTCGGGATAGTAGGCAGCTTGGGATGAAGATCCTAGTAAGTGTTTAAGTTCGGGGAGAGATCTTTCTAGGTCAAATAATACGAAGTCGTCGTAGTGAACCAATTTACTTTCATGAATTGGTTGTGAGCAAAGAGAGTTGTAGTGGTGAAATAGATCGGGATACCTTAGATCGGCGGCAGTGATTACATTGTTTGAGAAGGAAGCCATGGCAAGAGCTTTAGGAAGAATGAGCAAGAGAAAGACTTGGAGGAAGTAAGAGTTTGTAAGAGAATAGAGAAATTCGTGGGGAATGAGATATGAATCAATCTAATAAATAGAAGGAGGAAAAATAATGGTGATAAGAAATGAATGACATTGGAAGTGAAGGATTTTTAGATTTTAGTTGAAAGAGGAAATACGTGAGTTGTAAAATAAGAAGCTTGTGAATGACAAATCAAATCAATTTTGGAAGAGAGTGTATTATATTAGTTAAGAAGGACATGGTTTCTAAATAATTGTTCGAATTTTCTATGGGCGAGTTTCTTGAATAGTTAAAAGTGTCATGAATTGAGTATGGAGTGTCATATTACACGAGAGAGAGAGAATCATTCAAGAGTTTTAAAGATTTTCGTGAAGATCATAAAGAATAGATATAGAGTGAATAATGGCCTAATAAGAACAAACAACTTTTTCAAGAATTTACTTTATGTGAAAGCATTTCAAAATCGTGAAGAGAGAGTTTGGAATAGGACAAACAAGAGAGTATGAGGAGATGCAATAATTTCTTATTTAAGAAGTGTATATTTTGGGATACGTGAAAGGAGTGTGAATAAATATAAGAAGGGTGTTACGGATATGTAGAGAAATGAAGTGGTCAAAAAGGACACCAATCACTTGATGTTGGATAGGAGATGTATGACATAAAGTGGAGTTAAGGACAAGGTTTTAATGAATCTCGATTGGAGAGAGATATAAAATATATGAGAGAGTCATGATCACGGATGGAAAGGTACTTCGTATAATGTAGAGAGAGAGAGAGATATATAAAGGTGATACAAAGCGTACTTATGAGTGGAGTACAAGTTTTTGAAAAGAGAATTTTACAACACTTTTTCGTAAAAGATGTAAAGCATGAAGAGATGATAATAGTTTGTCCTTAAGCTATGATATAATAGATGATATAGTAAAAATTTACGTAAAATATAACAACTTAAAAGGTGGTATGAGAGGATAATCATTTGAATTTTTCATGAAAGGCATTAAGATTTTAGTGAAGTGTCTCGATAGGAGGAAAGGAAGACATGATAGAAATAGAGTGTAAGTAATATATGATATAACAAATGATATAGTAAAAATTATACGTAAAACATAATAACTAGATCTTTAGAAGAGGGTAAAAAGAACTAAAAAGATAATCATTCGATTTTGACTAAAATTTGAAAAGCAAGATTTCTCATAAAATAATATGTTATCATGTTGAAGGTGAACCAACTTATCGTAAGAGAAGTTTTCACAAAAGGATAAAAATAATAAAGGAGTTATGAGATGAGTGATGTGAACAATGCCATGATAGCTTTTACTTTAATATAATTAGTTCTTATGGATATGAGTGAAAGGAAATAGGACAAGGAGTCATTATGGATGTGTACTTGAAATATGACAAGTTGAAAGACATAAAGAATGTGTCTTATAAGAGTTTAGAGTATACGTGAATATGGAAACCTAGTTTGACAAAAAAAATCAATAAGAAGAAAAACCTTTTAAAATAAGATTTTAACATAACTTATAAGAAGTATTAATTTTAATAAGTGTGATTAATTTATAAGTCACTTAGTTTGCATATTCCTAGTTCTCTTCTAATTCGTGTAAAGTCTTCTTGTTTCAATGGTTTAGTGAATATGTCTGCTAACTGTTGATTAGTGGGTATGAATTCGAGTTTAATTATGTTGTTTAAGACTTGTTCTCTTAAGAAGTGGTGTCTTATTTGAATGTGCTTAGTTCGTGAGTGTAAAATAGGATTCTTAGATAAGTTTATAGTACTAGTATTATCACAGAAAATAGTTGTATTTTCAAAATTTAAACCAAAATCTTTTAAGGTTTGTTTCATCCAGATAACATGTGTACAAGCTAGGCTAGCAGCAATGTATTCAACTTCAGTAGTTGATAAGGATACACAGTTTTGTTTCTTACTGAACCATGATACTAGTGAGTGCCCTAGCATATGACATGTTCCACTTGTGCTTTTTCTGTCAGATTTACTTTCAGCAAAGTCAGCATCGCTGTATGAGATTAGATCAAATGTAGAGGATTTTGAATAGAATAATCCAAAATCAACTGTCTTTTAAATATCTCATTATTCTTTTTACAGCTTTAAGATGTGATTCTTTTGGATTTGACTGAAATCTAGCACACAAGCAAACACTAAACATAATATCTGGACGGCTAGCAGTTAAATATAGAAGTGATTCTATCATACCTCGGTATACCTTTGTATCAACAGACTTACCATCTTCATCTTTGTCCAAAACAGTAGTTGTGCTCATAGGAGTGGTTTTTGAAGCAGTTGAGTTCATGTTGAACCTCTTTAGAAGTTCATGAGCATACTTGGATTGATTGATGAAAACTCCATCCTTGGTTTGCTTTATATGCAATCCAAGAAAGTAGTTGAGTTCTTCCATCATACTCATTTTGAATTCCTTCTGCATGGACTTAGAAAATTCTTCACAGAGAGTGCTGTTAGTAGATCCAAAGATGATATCGTCTACATATATTTGAATAATTAGGGTATGATTATTCACTATTTTCACAAATAATGTCTAGTCTGCTTTGCCTACAGAAAAACTAGTTTTTAATAAAAAGGTTTTGAGTCTATCATACCAAGCACGAGGTGCTTGTTTTAGTCCATATAAAGCACGTTTTAGTTTGAAAACATGATCTGGATATTGTTCATTTTCAAATCCTGGAGGTTGTTTTACATAAACTTCTTCATTAATAAAACCATTTAAAAAGGCACTTTTAACATCCATTTGATATAATTTGAAATCCATATAGCTTGCATATGCTAAAAACATTCTAATAGATTCAAGTCTAGCAACAGGAGCAAATGTTTCATCAAAATCAATACCTTCCTCCTGGTTGTATCCTTGAGCTACTAGTCTGGCCTTGTTTCTTATAACATTACCTGTTTCATATAGCTTGTTTCTGAAGATCCATCTTGTCCCAATGATCGGATGATCCTTTGGTCTTGGTACAAGATCCCAAACTTCATTCCTTTGGAATTGATTCAGTTCTTCAGTCATGGCTAGCATCCAGAACTCATCAATGATGGATTCATCAATCTTCTTTGGTTCAAGTTGAGAAATGAATGCCATATTTGCAATCCGTTCTAGCTGAGCTCTAGTCTGAACCCCCTTTGTCAGGTCTCCCAAAAACTGCTTTTGAAGATGATCTTTGATATCGACAAATGTTCTTTGATGATCATCTTCATTAGACTTAGCTGTGTTATCTAAAAATAAATCTATACTTTCAACATCATCATTGTTAGTTTGCTTATGAACAGATTGATCAATAGATTCACATAAACTAACATGCATAGATTCTTCAATAGAATTAGAACTCTTATTGAAAACCCTGTATGCTTTACTATGACTTGAATATCCTAAAAATATGCCTTCAATAGATTTAGCATCAAATTTATCTAGGCTATCTTTTGTGTTTAGGATAAAGCATTTACAACCAAAGACTTTGAAATAGTCTATTCTTGGAGTTCTGTCATAGAATAGTTCATAGGGAGTTTTATTTAATAAGAGTTTAATGAGAACTCTATTTGTTATGTAGCATGCAGTATTAACAACTTCTGCCCAAAAAGAATTAGCAAGATTATTGTGTTGGAGCATAGTTCTAGCAGATTCCTGAAGGGTTCTATTCTTTCTTTCTACTACACCATTTTGAGGTGCAGCTCTAGGAAAGGCAAAGTTATGAGAAATACCATGCAAGTTACAAAAATTTTCAAAAAGTTCATTTTCAAATTCTCCTCCATGGTCACTACGAATTTTAGCAATAGAACAAGATTTTTCATTTTGTAATTTTTTACATAAAATTTCAAATTGACAAAACGTATTACTTTTGTTTTTCAAAAATATTACCCAAGTAAATCTTGAGTAGTCATCTACAATGACAAAAACGTATTTATTGTGATTATGACTAGCTACTCTAGAAGGACCAAAGAGATCCAGGTGGAGAAGCTCTAGAGGTCTTTTGCTTGAAATGATATTTTTTGATTTAAAAGATGATTTAGACAGTTTTCCTAATTGACATGCATCACAGAAATAATCTTTTTTTTTAAAAGATATTTTGGGTAACCCACGTACTAACTTATCTTTAGCTAATTTAGACATGTATATAGAATTGACATGACCCATTCTCATGTGTCATAAATGTTGAGAGTCATTATTAGCTATGAGGCAATGTTCTGTGATGTTTTCTAGGTATAGTTCATATATATTATTTTTTCTTATACCTTTTAAGATAATATTTTCGTTGGTGTATGCTATAAGACAAGCATTATGATTAAAGCTAACATTATAACCTGTATCACACATTTGACTAATACTTAGAAGGTTATGTTTTAAGCCTTTAACCAGGAGAACGTCTTTGATAAGAGGTTTATCTATATTTCCAATATTACCAATACCTATTATCAAACCTTTGTTGTTATCTCCAAAGGTGACAGTTCCTCCTTCTTTTTTATGAAGAACAACAAAGAGGTCTGAATGTCCAGTCATGTGTTTTGAACATCCATTGTCTAGAATCCATCTGTTCTTCTTGTTTGGAGCCTGCAAATCATTAAGTAAAATTTCTTTTTGGTACCCAGTCGGGTCCCTTTTTGTTAGACTTTGGAACCCATACCCATTTAGATTTGGGTTTGTCTACAGCCTTAGAGGAGTTCAAGAAGTTAAAATTATAATACTCCTTTTTAGGTTCAGAAGAACTTTTCACAAACGTGGTCTTTTGATTCATACAAGAAGGCTTGTTAAAATGAGAGTAGCCAATACCATTCTTGTAAAAAGACACTTTTTGAGAGGATAGGAGTTTATCCAAGTTCTCTTTTCCTTTAGTAAACTTGAAAACCGTTTTCATAAGGTTCTCAGTTTTACTTTTTAATTCTGAAATTTCTACTTGCAGATTTTTAGTCTTGGAGCTGGTAGAAGAGATTTCAGAAGTAATAAGAAGATTTTTCTTTTGTAACTCAAAATTTTCAATACTGAGTTTTTCATTTTTCAAAATGAGCTCTAGATTCTCAGATTTCAACTGTTTATTTTTTAGAATTGTTTTCCTTGATTCTTCAAAAAGTTCCTGAAAAGCATTTTGAAGTTCTTCAAAGGAGAAATCAAGAGATTCACTTACAGAGCTTTCTGCCATGAAGCACATGTTGGTGGTTTCTGCTTCATCATCATTTGACTCTTCACTGGTGGATGGTTCTGAATCATCCCATTGAGCATGCATAGCCTTTTTCTTGAAGAACCTTTTCTTTGGTTCCTCAGTCTTGGATTTTCTTTTGAGAAGAGGACAGTCACATCTCAGGTGACCTGGCTTATTACACTGGTAGCACATAGAATCTTCTTTTGGGTCTTTTCTATCTTTGTGCTTATTTGGAAGCCGGTTCCTTCTCATAAAGCGCTGGAATTTTCTGGTGAGTAGCGCAATCTCAGTTTCTTTTTCTGAGTCCTCATCCTCAGAATGGGCTGGGAAGGCTAGAGTTTTCTTCAAAGGTTGTTCCTCTTCCCTTCTTTCCTTCATATGGACTTCATAGGCCATAAGATTGCCTATTAAATCGTTCAGGGTAAGTTTGGACAAATCTTGAGCTTCTTTAATAACAGTAGTCTTTTTCTCCCAATCAGTTGTGAGAGATCTCAAGATTTTCTTCACCTTTTCTGTCTGAGAGTGGGTTACACCCAAAGATTTCAGATCGTTGGTGATGTTGGTGAATCTGGTTAACATCTCTGTGATGGGTTCATCTTTGT
Source organism: Nuphar pumila (assembly GCF_984573655.1). NCBI lineage: Eukaryota > Viridiplantae > Streptophyta > Magnoliopsida > Nymphaeales > Nymphaeaceae > Nuphar > Nuphar pumila. The sequence goes on from NC_143261.1 coordinate 39,232,315, forward strand.
TCATTTTGAACAACTCATATTTTCTGACAAGAGATGAGATTTTGGCTTCTTTTACTTTGTTGGTTCCTTCATGAATAACCTCCAAAGAATGCCAAATATCATATGCAGATTCACATATAGATATTCTATTGAATTCATTCTGATCGATGGCACAATATAAGGCATTCATAGTCTTTGCATTTAGGTTTGCCATTTTCTTTTCTTCATCAGACCATAAGTTATAGTCTGCGGAAGGAGATGTGTATGGATGCTCAACAATTTTCCATACAGCAAAATCTATGGATTTGAGAAATATAGTCATTCTGCACTTCCAGTATCCATAGTTGGAGCCGTTGAAAAAAGGAGGACGAGATGCGTGTTGACCTTCAATATCACGAGCATAAGAGGTAGATGCCATATGTGCTGGAAGACTTGTTATGTCGAAACCAGCAAACCTGCTCTGATACCAAATGAAATTCCACTAGAGGGGGGGTGAATAGTGAAATACGATGCAAGTTGATATAATAAAAAATAAAGCAATAAGGCACTACACAATAAACACAGGATTTATACTGGTTCGGTCAAAACCTTGACCTACATCCAGTCCCTAAGCAAACCACTTGAGCTTTCCACTATAACATCCGAGTCACCGGATAAATAGTACAACACCCTCTTCCTCAGAGGTCTTCTTCTCTCAACAGAGAAGGGGCACACCCTCTTTCACAGAGGTTTTCTTCTCTCAAGAGAGAAGGACAACATCCTCTTACACAGAGGTCTTCTTCTCTCAACAGAGAAGGGCAACACCCTCTTTCTCAGAGGTCTACTTCTTTCAACAAAGAAGGGATACAGTGAATAACAGAAAGTTACAATACTTCCTATAGAACCTTCAGAATGATATGAATGCACGAATGAAGGATTCTCAGAATGTTCTGTTCTTTTCACTCAGAAGATACTCTTTGTCAAAGAGTTATTTTTGACTTTTTCTCTTTCTTTTCTCTTTCTTTTTCTAGGCTCTCTTTCAAATATCGAATAGGAAATTTTCTCGTTGTAAGCTCACTTGTCTATTCCATTCATTGTCTTGAATAGTTCATTTGAGTGTGTTTATATAGCTTTAAAAAAAAAAAAACTAGTCGTTGCCTTTTTTAAATCGTAGCCTTTTTTGAGATGTGAAATGTCATGTCATTTCAAAAAACCAAATTCGTGGATGTTTGAAAAAGTCTTCTTTCCATAAAAGTAAAATATGGGGTACAATAGTCGTTGTAATAGTTTAGGTATTATATATTTTATGTAAAAAGTTTATTTCTTACAATAGTACATTGAACGTTGGATTGTAGGCTATTATGTAGTTTTGTCTTTATTCTAATTAATGATTTGAGGTACATAAGTACTTCTTTACTTTAAATGAGTGTAAGTACAATGAATGCTTTGAGATATTTATTTGTACATAGTCATGTCAAGTGTTTTCTTTATGTTGTGTTTTTCAAAGTCTACAGAGAGAATGAAGGCTTTAAGAAAGTCGACATTCTTGAGATGGATATTAACAAGGATTTCTTACAGGAGGTATTTAATGCTATACAAAGAGAATGATGACTTCAAGTAAGTCGACATTCTATGGTTTTGTAAAAAGGTAACTAGAGTTCTTTAAAACATATTATATTTGTATTTTATGTTTATGAGTAAGTCGGCATTCTATGGGTTTGTAAAAAGGTAACTAGAGTCTTTTCAAAAACATATTATATTTGTTTTCCTTATGTAGCCGATTTCATGTTTTGTCTTTTTCCTATATTTGAAATCATTTCTTTAAAGAAGGTAACTAGAGTCTTTTCAAAACATATTATATTTGTTTTCCTTGTGTAGCCGATTTCATGTTTTGTCTTTTTCCTATATTTGAAATCATTTCTTTAAAGAAGGTAACTAGAGTCTTTTCAAAACATATTATATTTGTTTTCTTTGTGTAGCCGATTTCATGTTTTGTCTTTTTCCTACTTTTAAAATCATTACTTTTCAAGTTGTCTTGTATATAATATAAGGTACAATTATTACATTTTGAAATCATGTCAAAATACCTTTTTCATAAAGGGTTGTAAGAAGGTACAATTATTTGTTTTCAAAAAGGAGCTTTTTGAAACTATCGTATACTTTTATGAGATAGCTTTTATGAGTGAGTATGTAATATGCAATATGCATGCTTCTGAAGGTTCTGTTACATAAGACTCTAAAGAAGAAAAAAATCTTCAACTTGAGGTAGCCGATCTTTAGATGGACTTTAGGAATGCATGGTTCATCAAGCTTTTTCTTCAAGGAGTATGATTGCACCATAGTTGTACTTGAACAAGAGGTCTCCATCCTTTTTGTGTGAGATATCCTTGCATCAAATACTTGTTAGATATATGGCAAAACATATCCAGTCATTGTATAACATTTTTCAAGAAGACATATTATCATATCATATGAAATCAAATAAGACAGTGTATCATATTATGTGACATCAAAACAGAGTTTCTCAACAATTTTCTCAAAACTTGGGTCCAAACCCATCCTTCTGAAGAAATTTTCCCGAAATGGCCTGGAATTCTCGGAAAAACACTTTTGTAAATATTTCTCGGAAAAATACAAAAAAAATATTGTTTAATCTTTGTTTTCCCATAAAACTTTAGGATTTTATTTCAAAAAATACAAAAAAATATAAAAATACCGAGAAAAGAACAAAAAAAATAAAAAATAAATGAAGGAAATTGCAAAAAAATGGTTTTTGGAAACCCGTTTAGAAAAAAACTTTTTAAAGAGTCCCTTTTGTGGAAAACCTTATGTTTAAGAGTCGAGTTAGGGTTTTGAAAACCCTAACTCTCGCCTTCTCCCCCTCCGCTTCCCCTCCATAAGCTTCTTCCTTCTCCTCCATCGCCCTCCCGAAGCTTCTTTCCCCATCTTTGGCCCTCCATCACTAACAGCTCCACCTTCTCCCCATCCTCAACATTTGATTTCCAACGGCCTCTCTTCTCCACCCTCAACCCTTGATCTCCAACAGCTCGACCCCTCTGGATTTGGCTTCTTCTTCTTTAAGAAGGGGTCGCATGTGCCTCTTCAGTCCACCGCGTTCCACCCCACCATACACATCTTCTTCTTCTCCCCTTTCTTTCTTCTCTGAATTCCGGTGGTTTCCTCCTTCGATCAGCTGAAGGAAGCCCATCAATCTTCACGCCAAGGCTAAGGTAAGTGACACTCCCCTTTCTTTTCCAATTTTGTTTTCTTCTTCCATCTTATTTTCTGATTTTCCTTTAATTAAAACACACATGTAGAATCGATCTGTTTGCAACAAGATCGACCTACATACGTGCAACAACAACGGAACACTTGCGTTCCAACACTTTCTTTCCTGTTTATTTATAATTTTCTTTTTATTTATTTTATTCTGATCCGTGTCTCTTTTTTTTTTTCTTCTTTCCACCTTGATTGTAGTTGGCATTCGGATTTCTTTTCTGTTTTTGATTTCTTGTTTTTCATTTTGATTGTCTTTTAACCTTGACGATTCATTTCTACTGTTTTCATCCCCATTTTCAGATGGCGTTGGATTCCCAATTTACATTCAATTTCCTGTTCTAGTTACAATTGATTTTTCCCTTTTGATTTCGTTTTGTTCCTTTCCTTTTAATTTCGTTTTGTTAGTCGTAATTAGTGGTTCTTCCACTTTTTGATTTTCGGTTTAGGTTTTCTTTCTGGCTTCGCTCTTTTAGTTTTACTTTGATTCCCTCTTTCTTATTTCAGTTACCATATCACATTTGATTCTCAATCCCTTTCTGCTAATCAGTTTATGATCGGATCATTTTTTTTTATTGTTGAATCTTTGCTTTGATTTTCCATCAAACTGAATTTCTTGTTCTGTATGGATAACCTGTTATATTACATAAAGGTGTTTAGTTATCGCACTATTCATTGAGATTTCCCTTCTGCGTGTTGTGGCATTTGTGTATCACATTCCATCTTTGATTTATGATCCATCATATCGATCTTTGCTCCTCTATATTCTGCCTTAGGTCAGTATCCTATTCTTTTGCATTTCAATACAAGTTTGTTTATTCTTGTTTCCATTTACCAATAGGATATACATAGAGGGTCAACACCTCCATGTGTTTTTTATCGCATTCATGGGTTCACCATAAGAAGGCTATTCATCCCAATCAATCTTGACAATAGCTGCAATCAAACCACGACAAAATCCGACCTCTTACCCTCACATTCATACCTATTACATTTCATACATATTAATATGAACGTCTTTTGCAATGATGTGGGTTCCCTCAATAACGGATACTTGGCTCTTTCACTAAAGATGCCCCATCAGAAACACTTGGTAGAGAAGTTGATTTTCTTTGGCGTTTTGTTAAAATTGCAGGTAGAAGAAAAGATGATACATGGCAGAAATATGAAATACAGAAATAACCCTCTTTGTATTTCAGTCCAGGTACGTCAGGACTGGTTTGAAGAAGTTAGGTTTGCTTCAAGGTAAGGCAGCACAAACATCTGTTATTGTGAATTCCATTTATGTTTGGGTTGCAAGGAGAAAGCTCAGACTACTATCCCCTTTGCCATCAACAAATTTGCATAGAACTCTCAGAAATTCTTATTATTAACCATGTTTTGCAGGTTGCCCTGTATTCCTACAGGATTCGTCTTATTAAGGCATACTATCTGCAGTTTATTCAAGCCTTCTGACAGCGGAAAGAGAGGATCAGGAAGGTCACACCCTCTGCTGTGGGTATTAGGTTTATCCAGAAACACCAATAAAGGTTCAGGGCATCAGCAGGGAATATCAATACATAACAGCTGGCTTCTTCATCAGCATGCAATGGGTTCTGTAAACTTTTGCTCGGACGATTTATGAGGGAGTAACCCAGAGATTATGAATCTTCCTCAGAGTAATGATTTACTTGAGTGTGCAGGAATTATTAGAATGCCATGTTCGCCGGAATGCTATGTACCCTCCGTCCCATCAGCAGTTGGGTGGGCATACGTTACGTTCGGGATGTAAATCAAGGATGCACAACAAACATTTACTATACAGGTCCGAATTTGAAGAAGGTGGCAGTTCTGCTTGAATGGCCTTGTAGACACCACCCCTTTTTTTTTGAGAGAGGTATGGGAAAATCTTCAAGCCCCATATGTTTGGTCTTCCCACCATAGTTTCCTTTGATCAGGAGCTTAATTTCTTAATACTGCAAAATAAAGAGGGGTTGTTTGAGTATAGCTATCCCAAGCCCATTCATGGTATCCTTGGAAAAATTTTCCATGCTTGTAGTTGTTGGGGACATACGCAAGAGAGAGGCTTAGCCCTCAATTTAGTTACCACTTCCAAATCAAAGCTAGATTATTTGTATTATATTGAAGGGTATACCACTGCTCTAATGGAAATATAGGAGATGAATGAGAAGATTGTTTTTTTTTTTGTGATAAGGCCAAAAAGGTATGATACTCCTGATCAATCTTTTTTTTTTTACTTGCTATGCTTGTGTCTTAATTTTTCTTTAGCTAATCTGCTGCTAAAAATTTCCTGTTATGATTTGTCAAAAGTCATTCAGTTTACAAATTCAAGGTTATAATGAGCCAAAATTTTTAGTTTGAAACCAGATAAGGCACTGAAGGTAATGATCTTGGAAGATTTCCTCACATTCATGAAAAGGGGAAAGAAGAAACAGAGCTTGCAGATTTCGGGTTGTCAAGAAGCTGAATCAAAACATGACAAGACCCATATCAATACAGCTGCAAAAGGAAAGTTTCTGTTATCCTTGATTCTGAATCCTTTAAGAATGTTTGATGTATAAAGTCCCAGCTATACTGCACCTCTCTTAAATTAATAATGCTTAAGGATATCAGGTGGTTTAGACTCTTTAGCATGTTAGCTAGACCAGGAATTATTTCTGGTTTTGGTGACTGCTGTCATGATAGATTTCCCATAAATATCTGGCAATTATCTTTTGTTTTTAGACAACAAAGTATCTAATTCATTTTTGTGCTGTCATTATATTCTCATAAACATATGGTAATTTCTTATCTTTCAGATGACAAAGCCTCCAGATTAGAAGATGGTGTATCTTTCTACCAGATTATCAGTGAGGATGTTGCTAAGCTCTTTCACGTTGAACCAAAAGTTACAGCCGCTAAACGTCCTCCACTGATCTTGTTGAAGGAGGATGCCTAAAATAAAAACATGTGATCTACTTTATTTGGCTCTGAACTACAAGAAAGGAACTAGCTGCTTTATCAACGCTTGTATCTCCTGTTGAAAAGGAAGTCACTAATCCAGACAAGTCACCAGGTTCTTCTTGGCTTTTGAATTACTTTGCTTTTGATGGATTTGCAAATATCTTTTAGGTCGTATATGTCCATACATATGGTTTGCAGTGATAAAGTCTTAATCCAAGTTTTCTTTTAATTTAATTTAGATGGTTACCATGATGAAGCATATATGAATCTGTTGTTCTCTCGTGAAATTGGAATTAAAGCTTTTGTTTAGCATGCTCAGTAAACCTCTCCATTAGTTAAGCTTGATGTAAGCAGATGTAAACTTTGGCAGTGATGATATAAAGAGCATGAAGGCAACTTTGAGGTCTGCCTTACTGTTGAAAAGCAGCATTTACAATGGTCACTGGTACCAGATGTATTATTATGTTTTACTCTCGCATTTGTTGATATCTGAAAGTTTCTTGTAAATTGGAAATGAAGCACTTATCAGGCATAGGCACACATGTGCACGATTTCATGCAGCATGCGTAATCAAATTACATGCTTGCGTAGAGAAAATTTGGCGGTGGATATCCATCAATCACATCTGCCTCATCATTCTTGACCTTACCGTTATCAGAAGATGCAGCCATACCAGATATACATGTGATTTTAATATGCCTTGGACAGGTTTCACAGGCTATCGCAGCTGTGTTGTTTTATACTATCACACCATTTCTCCTTCACATTGCTTTTGCTAGGGGCATGCACATTATGCAAATCAGGTGTACCTGTACACTAGGTACACAATCATCAAGCACTTTCTACTATGTACACAGCCAACGCATCCACCAAGTTCCATCATAGTCAAATATACATTTCATTATCCTGTGAACTTCCATACACCAGCATATAACACCCTCGCATCTTCTGTCCAGCACACACATAATTCCCAGCAGTTGTGTGCTTCCATTTACTTATACAACATCAAACCATCATTGGCTGCCTGTCACTCTTTCATATATTACACCTTGCTTTATGTCCCTTCATCAGCACCACTCTCATCCACCTACGTTTCTGGTCCTGTTATACCCCCACAGCATTCACCCTCTTCATGGCAATCCAAATGCAGTTGTAGATTCCCTGTGTCTACACCCCTTTTCTCACTAAATTTGGTGTATATAGGCACGTTTCACTTGGTTTAAATCATTATAGGAATATATATATATATGTATATATATATATATATGCATATATACATGTGCATAGGTACATATTGTTTTCATCTTTCTACATTTTAGATCTTCAAAGTCTTGGCACATGAGCATTTTTGTTTTTAACCTCCGTATGATATATGCAATGCTCTTCCATTTTTCATACTAATCGAGTGTTTTGCAGGGAATATGCAGAAAAGGTCATTACTTGGGATTGAAAATTTTATGAGTTGTAATAGTTAAGTCTTAATGAGAAGATTACATTTTCGGTATTAGATAGAATGAATGAGCATTGTAAATATCCTAAATTGCTTATTTTTATGTTTTTTACCTTTATTTTCCAAAATCTCACAATGGTGAAACACGAATGGCACGTGCACCATTTTGTAAGAGGTAATTAATCCTAAGTTGATGATTTACATCAATGGCCATAGTCAGGATGTAAACAAAACTTAGTATTTTTATCTTTTATAAAATAACACTGGATCCTTTTATAAAATTCATCATGTTTTCTTTAAATATTTTCCTTGTTTATCAGAGTTTAGTTTAAAATTAATTCAATACGTATACCAATGGCCATAGTCAGAGTATACTGAGAGTTAATTTCTTTCTAAACTCTATAAAAGCATCAAAATATGTTTCATTCTTCACCTGAATTTAAATATAGATTATTATATAATACATTCAATGACCATAGTCAAGGATGTATTATATTTTCAATCTTATTTCAAATTCATGTAAAGAATGAAATATGATTTTTAAAATCCAATTTCAAATTCTTTAAATCCATTCATCATTTAGGATAGAACTGCATCATATTTTCAAAATTCCTTTTTCAAAACTCCAAGTGATGTAAATATCTTCCTCAATCAATCTTCAATTCTTGTAAAGTCCAATTCATCTTTTCATTTTCAATTCTATTTCATTTTCAATATCAAAGTTCAAATTAACTTAGAGTTTTCAAATTCATTTTATATTCAAAAACTCCAATTCAAATCAGGTTTCAAAGTTCAATGTGACTTTGAAATTCCAAATTCATTTTTATATTCAATTCAAATCAAATTTCAAAGTTCAATTTTGACTTTGAAATTCCAAATTCATTTTTATATTCAATTCAAATCAGATTTTAAAGTTCAATTTAACTTTGAAATTTCAAATTCGTTTTATATTCGAAAATCAAAATTCAAAGTTCAATTTAACTTTTAAATTCTTGATTCATTTTCTAAATTCCAAATTCAAGCTCCAAATTCAGATCCACTCCATTCTAGGATCCAGAATCCAATTCTACTTTGGATCTCAGGCTTCAGATCCAAAATCCATCTTAGGGTCCAAAGTCCAACTCTACATTGGATCATAGACTTCAGATCCAATTCCATTTTAGGATCCAGAATCCAATTCCACTTTTGGATCTTAGACTTCAGATCCAAATCCATTTTAGGATCCAGAACTCAACTTCCATCTTGGATCTCAGACTTTAGATCCAAATCCATTTTAGGGTTCAGAATCCAATTCCACTTTGGATCTCAGACTTCATATCCAAATCCATTTTAGGATCCAAAACCCAATTCTACATTGGATCTCATATTTCAGATCTTAAATCCATTTTAAGATCCAATTCCATTCCCAATTCTAGATTTCGAATCAAATTCCATTTTCAGATCTCATCTGAACTTCCTAAATCCCTTTCTATTTTTAAATATCATTTGATTTTCTCAGATCCATTTTAAGATTCGAATTCAATATCACTTCAAAATTTCATCTTCTTCTCCTAAATCCATGATTAAAATTCAAAGTCCATTTCTGACTTTGAAACTTCATTTCTTTTCATTTCAAAGCTTCAAATCATTCTTTCTCAGAATCAAGATTTATTCTTCCAACTCTGATTTACTTCAAAGACTTGGAACTTCTCTGATCTATCTCAAGTTCTAAGTTAGATTCAATCATTTCTTCACTCCCTTATCAAGTTCGTCTCAGAATACTTGGAAATTTTCAAAACATCTTTTAAAAAGAGCATACATTCTTACATTGCACAAGCATGATTCTTTGTGCATTTATATCTTTAAGATAAATTCTTAGATGATATTTAGGCAAAGCAAAAGGCATAAATTTGATCCTTGGTTCGATTACCTCTGGTAAAGGCGCCAGGAAGGGTCGAACCTCGTACCAACGAGCGAATCCCGTCTCTCTATTTTCCCACAAATTTTTAAAACGGAGGCGAGTTAAATTGGCTAAGTATTTTCAAATTAAGGTCAAGTGAGACCCCGCAAAAGAGTTCCTTTCTCTCTTCTTTTCTTTCTTTTCTCTTCTCTCTTCTTTTCTTTCTTTTATTTTTCTCCCTTCAAAAAGGAGGAAATAGAAGTTGGAAAGGAAAAGAGAAGGAAGAGAGAGAAAACCACAAGAGAGAAAAAAATTTGCGATGATCACACTCGCTCAATCAACTTGATAAAGGATTTTGCCAGAGAAGTGGCAATGAGGCTCCTTAGGGGCTGAGAGAAATTATTGAGGATTATCTGCAATGCATGCTCCTCTGGAATGAGGACCTTCATCTTATTGCAGGTGCTTCTCCACCTGTGAATGAATTCTCCTGCCTTTTCATTTTCATTCTGCTTCAGGTTGTAAAGGTGATTGAGCGTAGGTGAAGCCTCAGTGTTGAATAAGAAGCGCTCAATGAACAAATTTACCACCTTATCGAACTCTCGTAGTTCGATAGGATTGATGTGGTCGGCATACCACCTGGCCGCTATACCCTCTAGAGTGCAGGGAAAGCAAATGAACAGAGCCTTGTTGTCCTTTCTGAAATGGCAACATTCTGCATAAAAGGTGGCTAGGTGAGCCTTAGGATTGCCAGTTCCGTCAAACTTGAGGAATTTGCGAGGAAGATTCTCCAGGTTATCATCCCCATCTAGGCCATCGTAGAAATCCTCGCCAGTGTAGGTCTGCTTGCCTTTACTCTTGGCTTGAATGTCCTTGATTGCTCGATTCATCTCCTTCAGTTGCTCGTGCATTGGATCCTCAGCTGGAGCTTGTTCACAGATTCGGGCTCCTCAGTTGCTATTTTCACAAACTGCCGCGGAGGGTTCTGACTAAACACGAATTGTTCTTCCTCTTCTGACTCTTCTTCCGCTGATTCTGTGTCCTTAGAAGTAGTGTGTGGCTGCACCTACTTTTTGATGATTCTGACTTGCTTTTTTACAGGCTTCTTCCTCAGTTTGCTCTTAGGAACTGCCTCTTTCATATTGGCCTCGGCTTGCTCCGACATCATTTTGGCCATCATCTTTTGGAACAGACCATACAGGAGATACATTGGCCATCACACTCGCTCAATCAACTTGATGAAAAGAGATTTATGAAAAGGTAAACAAGAATAGAATCAGGAGATACATTGGAAAGACAGAAGGAAAAATAATTTAAAAATAGATGGCAAGGATTTAAAGTTTTGAAAAATTGCAGGCAGGATTAGAAAGATTGAAGAAATCAGAAGAAAAAAAAAATACACCTGGGTTTTAAAAACAAAGAGGAAATTTTGAATAATATACCCAGGGTTTTGAAAAGGTTTGATATATATACATAAGAGAATATAAGAAACATTGCATAACCACAGCTGCACAAACAAGGATGCGCACACAACACTCCCTAAAGGCTGACTTTAAATGCAATATTTGAAATGGCTTTGTAGGACCTTAATCCTAACTCTATGGTTCAGATCATCTGATTTCAATCAAGGTACGCCGATATACTCAAGCCGAAGCTCGAAGTACGTGGCATATAAAATATTTCTCTGGTTCTAAGGTAAAGGCTTCCCAACATCCTTGAGCGTCTACTGATATACCTCAGACTATGGCCCTTAGGTACGTGGTAGGGGGGCGCGAACCCAAATAAGTGGTCCAGTTGTGAGGCTCTCTCCCAAACTATGGTTCAGTGAGACAGCCCGGCAACGTGAAGACCGGGACAATATAGGTAGGGATGTTTTCAAAAACATGTTCAACATGCAATAAAACCAGAAAGCTCTAATGCAAGTCCTAAAGAGATAGAATTTTAAGTGAAGTGAAGCATACACTTGCATACATTGTTTTGCATTCAATCCCTAGAATTGAGGATAGTTGTATTTCAGACCTAAGTCTAAGTGAACATGGAATAATCTCCTCAATATGGTCCTACCAAACCATACTTAGATCATATATGCATCATGTCAGCTAGGACAAAATCTAGGCTCCTAAGGTTTACATGAAAATGAAGTTGACATTTGTAGAATAAAGACTTAGACAATATCAAAGCAAAGCAAAAGGCACAAATTCGACCAGATGGAGACGGGTCCCATCACGGTCGCCAAATTCTGTGATCATCACAAAATTTTTTCTCTTGTGGTTTCTCTCTCTTTCCTTCTCTTTTCCTTTCTAACCTCTATTTTCCCTTTTTGAACAGAGAAATGAAAGACAAAAAAGAAAAGAGAAGAGAGAGAGGAACTCTTTTGCGAAGGTCTCACTTGACCTTAATTTTGAAAAGATTTAGAAAAATTACTCGCCTCTATTTTGAAATATTTGCGGGAAAATTGGGAGACGGGATTCGCTCGTTGGTACAAGGTTCGACCGTTCCTGGCGCCTTTACCAGGGGTAATTGAACCAAGGATCGAATTTATGCCTTTTTGCTTTGCCTAAATATTATCTAAGGATTTATTCTAAGTCAAAAATGCATAGAGAATCATGCTTGTGCGATGTAAATGCAGAAATGTATGCTTTTGAGAAAACACTTTTGAAAATTTGAGATTTTCCAAGTGATTCTGAAGTAAATGTGATAAGGGAAATGAAGAAATGATTTTTGAATAGTTGAATTTAACTTAGAACTTAGAGATAGATCTGAAAAGATGTTTTTGAAGTTCTAAGTCTTTGAAATAATCAGAGTTGGAAAAATAAATCTTGAATTTGAAAGAATAAGTTGAAAGAAAAGAAATGAAGTTTCAGAGTCTGAAATGGACTTTGAACCTGAATTTAGGAGTGGAGATGGAATTTGAAATGAAATAGGATTCCATATTTAAAGTTTGAAATCAGGATGGAATTTGGATTTGAGAAATCTAAATGGAGTTTGAAGATAGAATTGGATTTAAGAAGGCCAGATGTGATTTGAAAATGGAATCAGTTTTAAAATCTAGAATCCTAAATGGAATTGGATCTGAAGTCTAAGATCCAATATGGAGTTGAATCTGAAATCTGAAATCCTAAATGGAATTTGGATCCGAAGTTTGGGATCCAAAATTGGAGTTGAATCTAAAATCTAGGATCCTAAATGGAATTGGATCCGAAGTCTGGAATCTAAGATGAAATTGAATTCTAGAATCCTAAATGGAATTGGATCCAAAGTCTGGGATCCAAAATGGAGATTGGATTTGGAAATCTGAATCAAAAAGTGAATTAGATCTGAAGCCTAGGATCCAAAAATGGAGATTGGATTTTAGAAATCCGGATCCTGAGTTGAATTGGATCCAAAGTCTAGGATCCAAAATGGAGTTTGGATTTGGAAATCTGGATCAAAAAGTGGAATTGGGTGCTAAATCTAGAATTGGATTTTGAAAGTCCAAATGGGATTTTTGAAGATGGATCTGGATTTTAGAAATCCAGTTTTGAATTTAAAAGTGGGATTTAATTTTTAGGAAAAATCGGGTTTTGAGATTCAGAATCAATCTCAAAACTTCGATTTTGAATTGAGAATCAAGACTCAATTTTTAGATAGAACTTTGAAGATAAAGAATAAACTTGATTTTAAAGTTTGAATTTAAAATTAGAAGATGAATCAGAAATTTCAAAGTTTTAAGTTGAACCTTGAAATTGGATTCGGGATTGAATTTGAATTTGAATCCTAAAAAATGAATTTGGAATTTCAAAGTTGAATTAAACTTTGAAATTTGATTTGAATTGAAAATTGAATTTTTGAATATAAGAATGAATTTGAAATTTCAAAGTCAAATTGGACTTTGAAATTGAATTTTGAATCTTTGAAATAAGATAGAAGAATTAATTGAAATAGAAATTCAATATTGATATTCAAGATCACTTGGATTTTTTAAAAAAGAATTTTGAAAATATGATGCGATTCTACCCTAAATGATGAATGAATTTAAAGAGTGTGAAATTGGATTTGAAAAGCATATTTCATTCTTTAAGTGAATTAAAACAAGATTGAAGATATAATACATCCCTGACTATGGTCATTGGATGTATTATATAATAATCATATTTGAATTCAGGTGAAGAGTAAAATATATTTTGGTGCTCCTATAGAGTTTAAAATAAAATTAACTCTCAATATATCCTGACTATGGCCATTGATATATATTTTGAGTTAATTTTAAGTTAAGCCCTGATAAAAGAAGAAAATATTTAAAAATATGATGCTTTTGAAAAAGGATCCAGTGTGGATCCAGTGTTATTCCATAAGAGATGAAAATCCTAAGTTTTGTTCACATCCTGACTATGGCCATTGATGCAAATCATCAACTTAGAATTTACTCACCTCTTATAAAACGATGCACGCGCCATTCGTGTGCCTATTTGTGAATTTTTTAGAAAGTAAAGGCAAAATGACATGAAACAAGCAATTTATAACTTTTATATGCTCATCCATTCTATCTAAGACTGGAAATATAGAGTTTTCATTAATATTTAGCTTATTACAACACTGGAATTGAAAACATCGAAAACTTCTAATTCAGCTTTTCACATATTCCTGCAAAATGGAGTTAGCACAAAAAGGAAATGGAAGAAATTAGGTTAAAAAGTGCAAATGCAAACGGTTATTCCAATTCTAACACAAGGTGCTTTACTCATGTTGAATGAAAAAGGCATATGGCATACTCTGCATTTGCTAGAAAATGTGCATATATACAGGTATATATATATGCAATGCCATAGGTAAATAAAAGGCTATATGCACTGGATGAAGTGATAAAGGTTGTGGGTATGGAGGCAGTGAGACGTAACTGTTGGTGGAATAGTGTATTTAGTGGGTGGGTGCTGTGTGATGAAAATGGGATGCATGCTATGACAGGGAAGTGATAGGCATTGTAAGGTGTCTACTGATGATGGACAACAGGGGCATAGGCTGGAACTAATTGGAGGTGTAACGGGTTGTAACAATTGATAGACAGGTACTGTAGAGGGAGGAGCTGGAGAGTGGGTAGTAAACACAGAGGATAATATGCAGTGATCAGTTGTGAAAGGTGGCATAGGGTTGCTGCTATGGGATTGTAGGCATGTGTTGTGGTGATAGTAACAGTACAGAAGCAGCGGAGGCCACTGTGAAGGATTGTACAAATGAATGTGTGATGCAGGATGCTAAAAAATAGTGGATATCGATGTTATAAAAGTATGGAAAGGTGAAGGTGATATACGCTGTGTTGGTGCCTGGCTTTCTTTTCTTTTGCATGCCCTTTTTATAGAGGGGGAGGAGGCTTCTGGAAGACGGGGACGACGGTTGCGCGTCGAGGGACGAGATGAGGCAATCCTTAATCGCAGGGTGGATCCAGCGGGAGTTCGATGGAAGATGGCAGATGAGGGTGGTGATGAAAGCCGTTTGTGATCGGTGGTTGAGACGAGGCATGAGGAAGCTGGGCGGAAGAGGAGGAAGGAAGGCGATCCCCGGATGCTTTGAGGAGAGAGAGAGAGTATCGCCAATCTCCTGCGGATTTTGCCTCAGAAGGCTTTTCTCCAAAAAGAAAAGGGGTCTTTTTAAAAGTTCTCCTCAAAGAGGGGTTTTTAGCAAAAATCTATTTCCAAAAAGTGGTTTCTAAAACTCAAATTTTTGTGTTTTCTTTTGCCTATTTTTTTTTCTTGATATTTTCTTCTTCTTTTTTTTGCATTTTTGGATTAAGACTTCAAAACTGCGAGAAAATGAAGGGATTTAACTAATTTTGGAAAATTTAAGAATATTTTACAAAAGAAGGGTTTTCTAAAAATTCAGGGTTAATCTTTTGAAATTTCTTCAGAAAAATGGGGCCAGGGGCAGAAAGGGAATATTTACACAATTTTAAAAAACTTGGGGTGTTCACAGATGCCCCTCTTTGCTACTAAGCCAGTTGAAAGCCGAGCTTAGTGGCAAAGAAAACACTCCAAAGTTTGAAAAATGCCCCAGTCAGCAGATCTGAACTGGGTGTGGAAGAAATATTTTGAAAACATGGCTTCTTAGGCTTGAAACCTTATCCTGAATGGTTTTGGGGAGACGAAATCCTCGAAAATGATATATCTTGATAACAAGAAATGAGGAAATCGTGATGGGACTTTGGGTGAAGATCCCAAAATGATGAAAGATAAGAATTTTGATCAAGTCTCATGAGTGAGGCGAGATCAGCTTTTTGGAATGATTAAAGTTTAGCCCTTAACCTGGATGGGACGAAGATATATCAAGATGAATTGAATGAGGAAAGAAATATAAGTGGACCTCGATGGGACATTTTTGAGGGAAATGCCTCGTGAGATGAAACTCAAGTATGATCCTTTCCTGTATGGATATACAAAGCATGAATTCTTTTGTGGGGAAAACTCTGATGGGACTGAGAGGATTGCCTCATCGAAAGGAGGCTCAGGTTTAACTCAAACCTGAACGAAAGGTACCTTGTGGGGTGAGGTTCAAGCTTAACCCTTAACCTGAAATGGACGATACCTCAAGGAGCGAGGTTCAGGCTTAACCCTTATCCTGAAAGGGACGACCATACGGAATCCTCGAACGAAGAAACCATGATGGGACAAAAAGAAATACATCGTCGAAATGAAATTCAGGTTTAACCCTTGACCTGAGTGGGGGGGAACCGTACTGAATCCACAAATGAAGAAACTGTGATGGGACTAGAAAGGATATCTAGTCGAAACGAGATTCAGGTTTTTCCCAAACCTGAATGAAAAAATACCTTGTAGAGCGAGGTTCAGGCTTAAACTTTAACCTGAAAGGGGCGACCATACGGAATCCTTGAATAAAGAGTCCATGATGGGACCTTCGGAATTTGGACAAACAAATCTGAAAGGGGTTTGCGAGAAGAGAAAAACAAGGGGTTCCCTAAAGCTTGAAAAATGGATGATATGGGGCGTCTCATTGCTGAGACTAAATCAGCTTTCTAAAAACAGACGACCTCTCGGAGAAGGTTTGGGTGATACCTCGAGGAGCAAGGTAACAAGTTTAATCCTTAGCCTGAATGGATACAGAATCCTCGAGGAGAGAGAAAAACTGTGATGGGGCCTCTAGACTTCGCACAAGTCCAAGAGGGGTTTGTAAAAGGATAAAAATGGGGATCCCTAAAGCTTGAAAAGGGGTTAATCTTGGGCGCCTCATTGCTGAGACTAAAATAGGTTTTGAAAATAACAGACCTTTTGCGGAAAGTTCAGGTTTAACCCTTATCCTAAGCGGGAACTGTCTATGACGAGACAGTGGGGAACACAGGGAAGTGTGCGAATCTGAGAGCACTCAAATCATACGGAAGAAAAAGACTTTCCAGTCCTAGCGAGGGATGACGTCAGGATACGTCAAAACAAACATCAAGTTCTGACTTCATGTTGGGATAACTAGAAAATATTGCCAATAAGATGCCAAAAGTTGTAGTTGATTCAGAATGATTGAATTGTGCTTATATATGAAAATATCACCTCTTCTACCTAGAGTATTAACTCCAATTGGGCTAACTCCATAGAATCAAGAATCAAATTCAAATTTGTTGTTGTTGAGTTTCTTCAAGGAAGATATCAATTTCCTTGATATGAAGAGAGAGGAAATATTATTAGCTTCATAAAAGCAATTCGGTGAAAAGATATTGATAAAGAATTTCACATAGATAAAGATGATTCCTGGTAGTTTCGGGCAGTTTGTTATCCTGGGGCTTTTCCCATGATGATCTTTTTGCACTCTTTTGAGTCATGGAGCTTTCTTGGGCTTTTGGGAGAAGCTTATTACATCATCCTTTATTTTGGAGATGTCTTGACTTTTCTCTCTTTTTCGAGGAAGGGCACGTCACAAACTCCTTCATCTTGGAGATACTCTGATCCTTCTTTTTCTTTCTCAGGAATTATACTGATGATATTAGCTCATTGGTCAAAACTCTCTAGATGATAGCAGAAATCAAATATCTTTTAGAGTTTGTCGGGAGGTTCGTCGCAGTCGCCTTCATCTTGGCAGTGATCTGAATGTTCCCTGGAAAGATCCGTAACAAACTCCTTCATCTCGAAGATGATCCAAATCTTCTTTGGCCTCAGAGATCTATCTCGCATATTTGTCTTCATCTTGACGACAATTGAGAGATCCCTTTTGCAGATATTTGATTGCAGCTCAAATGACTGAGAAGATATGGATTTGGTAGGTTCTTTTTACTGCCTAGGATATTTCCACTGTCTTACTGCCAAAAGAATGATCTTTAAGAATGTGCCATAGCTATGATCAATATCAGTTCACTTATGGCTTTTCGACATCATCGAATTTTTCCTTTACCGATCATATCGAAGATTTTTCTTCATCCTCTTGGTTGACCAACAGAAAAAGCTTGAATTCAGTTCCTTCTTCGCAAAAGTCTTGCTCTTTGTGAAATAATACTAAAGGTAGTTTGAGAAAATTCTTTATGTGATGAAAGCTTTGAGATCAACAATGACTTTTGATAGCAAATTGGCAAAATATTCTTGAAATCCTTGATGAATGCAATTGCTCGACATCAAATTGACACGTCTGTGATAAAATTCTCCTCTCTTTTTCCCCAAAAAGAGAGACTCAGGCTTAGCCCTTACCCGAATGGGAAGTTGGAAATACTCCTCTCTTCCCCAAGGAGGAGGTGTTTGCAAAACGGAACTTTCAAAGAGAAATTAAGTTTTCGTCAAAACTCCCTATCTCTAGGCTTCTCTTATGGAAAGGCGGCCAAAAACAAAGTTGAAAAAGTATCACAGAGGAACGAGTCCATCACACTCTCCCTAGAAGAGGGTCCTCTGTGAAGGGGTTGTCCAAAGATGAGAAAAAACGGGGGCCACAAAAGAAACGAGTTTCTGTCAAAACTCTCCCTGGAAAAAGGGTTCTTTTGTGTAAAGTTGGTTGTTTTTTTGCAAACTGTTCGCGAAGAAAATGAGTCCCTTCAAACTCTCCCTGAAAAAGGGTTCTTGCGAACGAAAGATGGTTGCATGCGAAAGGAAAACGAGCTCCCTCGAACTCTCCCAAAAGAGGGTCCTTCGCAAGAGAAAAAGATTGATTTTTGATAGATTGGTAACTCGAAGGTTGAGATTGAGAACTTAGAGCTTGAATTGTTGATGATTGGTTAGTACAAAGATTGAACCTGGAGAGCTAACTGATCAGTCAGCCAAACACTAGCACGAGCGCTAGATGTACCAGTACGAGCACTGGATTTTGAAGATGTACCAGTACGAGCATTGGATTTTAAAAAACACACCAGTACGAGCACTGGATTTCAAAAATGCATACCAGCATGAGCATTGGATTTTTTGAAAATACAGCAGTACGAGCACTGGGTTTTTAGAAATGCACCAGTACGAGCACTGGGTTTTGAAAATGCACCAGTACGAGCACTGAATTTTTGAAAATGCACCACTACGAGCACTGGGTTTTAAAAATGTACCAGTACGAGCACTGGATTTTTGAAAATGCACCAGTACGAGCACTGGATTTTTGAAAATACACCAGTACGAGCACTGGGTTTTAAAAATGTACCAGTACGAGCACTGGATTTTTGAAAATGCACCAGTACGAGCACTGGGTTTTGAAATGGAGACCAACACTCTCGAGATATTTGGAAATCGAAGCGGGAATGATTGTCGGTGTTTCAGGAATATCCCTTATCCTGAAGGGGAAGTTTAGGTTTATCCCTTAACCTGAAAGGGGATAATAATAAGATTTATAACATTTAATAAAATTGATGAAAAATTGATGAAACTTGATAAAGTTTGATAAAATTTGATAGTAAATTGATGTGAAAATTGAAAAATGAATAAAATGGATAAAACTAATAAAGATAACAAGATTGACTGAAAATTTGATTAGATTTTGAGGGAAAAGAGTTTGTCTGATCCTGCCTGCATATGGGATGTTTAAAGTGAGAGGAGAATGTTTATTTGAAAAGACAGGTGAAAAATCATTTTTGGGAAGGAAATCAACCGTAAGAAGAATGATCAGCGCGAGAGCTGATCTTTGAAAGGGAATCAACACGAGAGATCATCATGAGGGTCAATTTTCGAAGGCAATGGTTTGAAAACCTACTTTTTAAAAAAGATCAACAACAGGTTTAATGGTTCGAAACCAATTTTGGAAAATAAGATCAACACAAGGGTTGATTTTTGAAGACAATGGTTCGAAACAAGATCAACACAAGGGTTGATTTGAAGATAATGGTTCGAAACCATTTTTAGAAAAGAAAATCAACATAAGGGTTGATTTTTTGAAGATGATGATTTGAAACCAGTTTTGGAAAAGAAAATCAACACAAGGGTTGATTTTTTTGAAGATAATGGTTCAAAACTAGTTTTGGAAAAGGAAATCAACACAATGGTTGATTTTTGAAGATAATGACTTGAAACCAACTTCGGAAAAGAAAATCAACACAAGGGTTGATTTTTGAAGATAATGGTTCGAAACCAATTTTGGAATAGAAGATCAACACAAGGGTTGATCTTGAAGACAATGGTTCGAAGTCAGTTTTAGAAAATAAGACCAACACAAGGGTTAGTTTTAGAAAAAGATTGGACCAAAATATTGAACCCTTGGCGATCGTAACGAAGACTTTGCAAAAAAATTTCAAAATTTCATGATTTTGAAAAACCCTCATAGGTAATAGCATTTCTCTCATGAACGATGTCGGGATCGTCCCTCCTTCTGAGAAGAATAGGAATTTAATGCGGTTTAATAGAAGCCGATGGCGGAGAAGATTTTTTGAAATGAAAATATAATTTTCCAAAAATAAATGCCCTTGTGTGGCAAAGGAAAGAAGTATTTGATATCAAAGATATGAAGAAAATTGACATTTCATTGATGAGCAAAACTGATAACAAAGACTGAAATATTTACAAGTACTTTAACCAAAAGGTCACAAAAGACTGGGCTGACTGACCCCTACAAGGTGACTGGCAAAAGGCTCGGAAAGCAGAAAATTCTGGCATGATCAATCTTCTAAGTAGTCTGGGAAAGGCTTAGTCATGATGGCCAACTCATCTTCCTCTTTGCCTTCAACAAGGAGACTCTTGTCGATGCAAACCTGAACAATATTTTTGAAGACGAAGCAGTGATCAGTGTCATGCCCCACTGCTCGATGGAACTTGCAGAACTGATTCATGAACCTTCCCATGACTGTGGGAGGATTCATGGCCTTTGGGAGTTTCACCAATCCCTTGGTAAGCAGTTATCATCGCAAAATTTTTCCCCTCTCTTGCGAGAGAGAAACGATTCTGCGAGTCAAACTCGACCAAAGTTTTGAAAAATGTTTTGAAATTACTCGCCTCCGTTTTGAAAATTTGCGGGAAAATTTCGTGGAATGGGATCCTCCTGTCGGTACGAGGTTCAACTGTTCCTGGCGCCTTTACTAGGGGTAATTGAACCAAGGATCAAATGTACGTTTTGACTAAGTTAAATTATCTAAATTATGCTTTATTTTCCTAGAATGCACAGAGAATCAGGCTTGTGCTATGAAATTTTGAAAATAATGTAAGTTTGAGAAATATGATGTTTGCTTTGGAAAATTGAATTATGCTTGGAAAAATGGTTGGAAAAGTGTTTGAAAATGGAATTCTTGGGAAAATCATTGAATTTCATTAGAAATCAGAAATTGGATTGAAAATGAATTCTTAAGAAAGCTTGAATATTGGGAAAATCGATTTTTGAGATTTGGAATTGCTTTTCTGAGAAAATGGATTTGAGAATCTTGAGAAAATCAGGAAATTCATTGGAAAAAATATTTTTGAAATGAAAAATGGATTCTTAGGAAAATTATATCTTTGAGAAAATCGACTTTGAAAACTTGGGATTTTGAAATTTGATAATTTTAAAACATTGGAAAATCTTCATTTGAACTTAGGAAATACTTTAAAATCTCATTTAAAAATTCAGAATTCTGAGAAAATCAAATCTTGAGAAAAACTTAGAAATTTTTGAGAAATCAATTTCTCTGAAATTGAAATTGGAAAATGAATTTGAAAATAATGCAATTTGAATGATATGAATAAATGAATATGAATTTAAAAGGGAAATTTCAATTGAGGAATTGGGAAATCCTTTTGAAACTTTGAAAAATGCAGTGCATTTTTGAAGTTAGCCTAAGAGTGTAGGCTGAATGTGGCTAATATAAAGATCATAAATCTTGGTTTTCTTCGTATTCTGACTATAGCCATAAATATGAATCCCACCAAATTTGTGAACTTCATAAGAGCTTGTGCACGTGCCATTCGTGTCAACTATAGTGAATTTGGAAAAATGTACATGAATGCTACATCAAATATCAGAATTTGCAGAAATTATACTATATGCAATGCAGTCCTATTCTAAGCAGAAATGTAAATTCTTATTCCAAATTATTACATTTGATATTACATTGAATTGACATAAAATAATAAAAGCTAAGTCTTCTTCTTGGATGTTCCTGCAAAACTAGAAAACAATGTTAGCATAAAAATGTAGTTTTTTCCGAATTTATCTAAAAATATGGGAAATTATCGGATATTATTCAGATATAAACCCAGCATCATACCCCCTTTGATATAAACATGAAAAATAATGAATAAATTTTGAAAATAAACTTGGAAATTCGAAATTGGGGTCAAAATGACCAAAATTCTCTTGATGACCTTGAAATCAAGATTTTTTGAAAGAAATTTTATAAATTTTGGAAATTTGAAAATCAAATGAAATAAATCAAACATAATATGATGAAATATGATGATATGCATGAAAATTTATGGAATTAAAAATTGAAATTTCGAAATTGTGGTCAAAATGACTAAAATGCTCCTGATAACAAGACTATGGCCTTGAAACCAGGGTTTTCTGAAATAAATTATGCAAAAATAGAAAATATGAAATGCAAATGAGATTGAAATTAACCCTAATATGATATGATATGCTTATTTACATGAATAAAACCCTAAAATGGCAAAAATATCATAAAATATTAACTTTAACTCGATTTTCGCTTCTGAACTTAAAGATAAACTAACATATAAAGAAAATAAACTTGGAATTGAGCTAAATTTGACATGTACATATAGACTAACCCTAAAAACAGAATGGATCTCGAAAATCTATTTTTTTGTATTTTCTTAATATGGAAAACAGCTAAAAATCCTAAGAAAATCAAAATTTTGCCTAAAATGTTGATTCTAAAGGAGATTTCAGATATCAAACTTCCATAAAAATTTCTCAAATTTTATGGGGTGATA
Organism: Nuphar pumila; assembly: GCF_984573655.1. Classification (NCBI taxonomy): domain Eukaryota; kingdom Viridiplantae; phylum Streptophyta; class Magnoliopsida; order Nymphaeales; family Nymphaeaceae; genus Nuphar; species Nuphar pumila. The sequence continues at coordinate 39,255,110 of NC_143261.1, forward strand.
AATGACAGTAATTCAAGGATTTTTTATTTTTACACTTTTTGATTTTGACCTATGGTCGGAGCTGTAAGGTTCCGTCAAGTCGGATCGGAATCCGACGACTCTAGGATTTAGGGCAAACAGACAGGTTTCGGGAGAAAATATGGAAAAAATAGCAGACAGATGGAAAAAAGGCTGAAATTGTGGGAAAATGTCTCTGACAGAGAGAGGACAATTGGATATTTTTACACCATTGGGATTCGGGTTACGGTTTGGAAAAGGTCACACTTTTATCATAGACCCGAATCTCTGGAATTTCTGGATATTGGAATCTGTGAGACAGAAAAGAAATTTTTGAGAAAAATACTAAGACAATTCTAAAAATTCCCAAATTTTGGGAAATTACAGTAAAATATGTCAGGAACAACTTTTGTGTTGAAAGGTTTTGCAAACAGGCTACGGATTGAGCGGATTCAGGGCATTTGGGTCTGTCTATACCCTGACAAAGGAAAATCAAGATTATCCCAGGGGGGCTGAGAAAATCGATTTTTTACAAAGAGTAAATATGCTTGTACAGATCTAAAAAATTCCACATCATTAGTAGATTCCACTTTGAATCTACTGTGATTTTTAGAAGGAGATTCGAATCTCCCATCTAGGGGATCCTAGGAGGTTTTGTCTGCTAAAACAGGAATTGGAATTTCTGGATGACAGAAAACATGATCTTATCTATGACTTTTCTAATGGAGATATAGAACTAAAATTAAACTCGGTTTTTGGCCATAAATCACAGACAAACAAATACATCTATAACAAAAATTTTAAGATTTAATAACGAAAAATTAAACATGAAATAGTGGCTAAAATGCGCATACGGGATAAAAACCTACAACTATGAATGAAAATGAAGCCAAATACAAAACTTAAGACATGCACCCTACATGAGATAATGCTAAAATCAAAACGATCAGGGAAATACAATCTTTATTTAATATTGGCTATTGAAATGAGGGATCTGATCCATTCACCGGATAGATCGCCTCATTTGCAATGCCTTGCCACAACAAAACCGAGATTTCCTATTGTTTGGATCCATAAAGCAAAATCCTTTCCCATCATGAATCCAGTTTTATTTAACTTTATCTTGTATTTACCTTGGAAAAGGGGGTCTTAGAGGTGGTGCTGCAACAATTGAAGGGGAATGGCTATTGCATGTGGTGAGGCTGCAGCTGTAGTTGGAATTGCTGCAACAATGGCTGGAAGCGTTGATGGTTGGTGGCTGAAACAAAGGAGCTGCTATGGTGGAGGCTTTGGCGGTTGACGATGGCTACCGGTGGAAGGCTGCAACCTTGATGCTACTGGAGGCTATGCTGGCTTGTGTGGAGTTGTCAGCTGAAGCAAGGTGGAGGTGCAGCTGCTATTGATGGTGATGAAGGTTGGCTGGCAGTGGTTGAAGGAGAAAGATGATGGAGCAGCTGCTGCCAGGCGTGAAGGAGATGGCTGGAACCTGTTGGAAGGTAAAGATGGTGGCTGATGGTGCTCCCCTTTGGTGGCTGCTTCAAAGAAGGCTCCTAGTGCAGCAATGGGGGCTGCAGCCCAAGAGAGAGAGAGAGATCATCCACCATCAAAAGCCCCTTTTCCTTTTTATTTTTTTTTGTTTTATAACTTAGGTTTTGATTGGCCTCTACCTAGGGTTTAATGAGACAATGAAAGAGGGAGAGAAGCCTTTACGTGAATGGCTGGGCAAGAGGGAAAGGAAGGAAGGGAAGAAGGAAAGAAAAGAAAGGAAAGAAAAGAAAAAAAAGGAAAAAGAAAAGGAAAGAAAGGAAAAAGAAAGGGAAAGAGAAAGGGAAAAAGAAAAAGGAAAGAAAGGAAGGGAAAGGGGGCTGGAGGTTTGGGCGACCACCTTGTGGGTCCCAACTCCTCTCAAAAAATAAAATAAAAATAATAAACAAATTAAAAAAAATAAAACGAAAGAAAAGGAAAAGATAAAACTTTTTTTTTAAATAGAAATGAAGGAGCCATCTCAGAGAGGGCGCTTTTTCCAAATTTGAAATTCATTTTGATAATCATAGGGGTAGAATGGTCTTTTTAGAAAATTTTCGGACGAAACAAGCTATTTTTGGCAGTTTTTGAAATGAGCTCAGATTTTGAAGTTCAATACCCCGTTGCGAAGCAAATCCAGTGTAGAATTCAAAATTTTGAGTTTGAAATAAATTCAGATTGTTTTTCTCGAGAAAATATTTCCAAATTTAGAATCCTAGGGGTAAAAAAGTCAATTTTGGAAACCCAGGGTTTGAAATTGATTTCTGAAAGCTTTTAAAACTCAATATGGATTGAAATTTATAAAACTGGAGTTCTGGACTTTGAAAATAAAATGAAATGTTATGAAATGTTATGAAATGCTGAGAAATGATATGAAATGATGAAAAATAACATGAAATGCTATGCGAAATGCAGACCTTGAATGAAGAATTTTGGATGTTAGACCCCGATTGGCAACTGTGCTTGTTTAAAAAGCCTTAAAATTGATAAAATTTGCAAAATTGTTGAAGAAATGGTTTTCAGACTCCACCGAGCTAGAGTGACAATGAAAATCAGGGTTTGAGCTGAATTGAACTCAAATGAGCTGGATTGAGCTGGGTTTTAGACTATCAGAACTTAAATGAACTAACAAGGTACTAACTCAACTGGACTCTCCGACTAAATTTTCAAGAAATACTGCGATTTTTAGAGAAATGGTACGGAATGGTCACTGGAGTGAAGTGAATTACGAATTTGAGCTAGGTTTGAGCTAAAACAAAGGTCAATAATACTGATATGAACTAAAATCGAAGCTCGAACACTTACTCAATTGACTGTACTCAGCTCAATTTCAGCTGAAAGAGCTGAAATGGACTAAAATGGACTCCTGGACACTTGGAAATGGTTTTTAACTGGAATTGGAGCGCTTGAACTCCTGGTGAGCTTAGGCTAGACTTTGAGGAATATGACTGACTAGGAATGACTGACTCGGAGACAATTGGCTTGGATTTAAGTGAGAAATGAGCTTATTTCTGAAGAAATGATCCCATTTTGGCCGGAATGGTCAGAAATGAAAATTGCATTCTCACTATGAGCTCAGATGAGCTTGAAATGACTAACATTTTAACTGTTCTGAACTGACCAATGAGCCTGGTTGACTCCGACTGACTGGGGTCCGGGATGTCCTAGGGGTAAAATGGTAATTTCCTAATGAAAATGGGTAAAGTGGTGATTTTCTTAAACGGACTCGGGGTTTGACTCCTACACTGACCTAACAGGGTTGGCACTGCACGAGGAAGGTTGTCTGAAATGAGTGTGGAAAATTTGGGGTGTTTACATAAGCATGAAATCAAGGGCTTCTTCGAGCGATTGTTTCAGAGGAGTGAACACACGATCATTACTCCAACCTTCGCGCTTTATCTTTTCTTTTTGCGTAAAGTTAGACTGAGACGGCTTGTCATTCTGCTTGGAAGACTTTTCCTCTTGAGCTGCATTGTGGTTCTGGCCACTTTTGCTGTCATTTTTGTTTCTTCTGCTACTGTCATGATCATGGCCGGAGGTATCAGTTGCGTGAGTGAATGGTGCCTTCTTTTTTTGGTCTTGGATATTCTTGACCAGAGGCATGCCCTCGTAGAGCCCATTTTCCATTCCTGACTCAAGCCATTCGGCTCGCTCAATCAACTTGATAAAGGATTTTGCCGGAGAAGTGGCAATGAGGCTCTTTAGGGGCTGAGAGAAATTGTTGAGGATTATCTGCAATGCATGCTCCTCTGGAATGGGAACCTTCATCTTGTTGCAGTGGCTTCTCCACCTGTGAATGAATTCTCCTGCCTTTTCATTTTTATTCTGCTTCAGGTTGTAAAGGTGATTGAGCGTAGGTGAAGCCTCAGTGTTGAATAAGAAGCGCTCAATGAACAAATTTACCACCTTATCAAACTCTTGTAGTTCGATAGGATTGATGTGATCGGCATACCACCTGGCCGCTATACCCTCCAGACTGCGGGGAAAACAAATGAACAGAGCCCTGTTGTCCTTTCTGAAACAGCAGCATTCTGCATAAAAGGTGGCTAGGTGAGCCTTAGGATTGCCAGTTCCGTCAAACTTGAGGAATTTGCGAGGAAGATTCTCCAGGTTAGCATCCCCATCTAGGCCATCGTAGAAATCCTCGCTAGTGTAGGTCTGCTTGCCTTTACTCTTGGCTTGAATGTCCTTGATTGCTCGATTCATCTCCTTCAGTTGCTTGCTCATTAGATCCTCAGCTAGAGTAGGCTTGTTCACAGATTTGGGCTCCTCAGTTGCTATTTTCACAAACTGCTGCAGAGGGTTCTGACTGAACACGAACTGTTCTTCCTCTTCTGACTCATCTTTCGCTGATTCTGTGTCCTCAGAAGTAGTGTGTGGCTGCACCTTCTTTCTGATGATTCTGACTTGCTTTTTTTACAGACTTCTTCCTCAGTTTGCTCTTAGGAACTGCCTCTTTCAGATTGGCCTCGGCTTGCTCTGTTATCGTCGCAAAATTTTTCCCGTCTTCCCTTCCTTGCGGAAGAGAGAGGGAAACGCTTTCGCGATTCAAACTTGACCTGATTTTGGAAATTGTTTTGAAATACTCGCCTCCGTTTTGAAAATTGCGGGAAAATCCATGGGATGGGGCTCGACCTGTCGGTACGAGGTTCGACCGTTCCTGCCGCCTTTAACAGGGGTAATCGAACCAAGGACCAAAATTGTGCTTGACTTAGTTAAATCATCAAAATCGTGTTCTATCCTAAATGCACAGAGAATTCAGGCATGTGCTATGAGATTTTGGAAAATGCAGCTTGGGAAAACATGATGTATGCTTGGAAAATACTTTGGAGTTGGAAATAGTTCTAAGGTAAATAATGGAAATCAATTTCTCAAGAAAACTTAGATGGAAAGGATTGGAAATCTCGAGAAAGATATGGGAAAATCATGAATAGTTAAAAAAAATCCTGAGAAAATGTAAGTGATTCTTGAGAAGAGGGTGAACATTTGAAATGGAAAACACTTCTTAGGAAAACTTGGACTTTGAGATTTTTCTTAGGAAAATGATGGAAATTCATTGGAAAACCCTTGTGGAAAAGGAAAATTGAAACTTGGGAAATTGAAATCCTGAGAATCTGAACCTTGAGATACTTGAAAACTGATTTTTGATTATTGAGAAAGATTGGAAAATTCTTTATGAAAATCTTAAGAAAACAACATTTTCCAGGGAAAATCGAGGGAAAACTTTGATTTTGGAAATCCAACTTAGAAGTTTCTTGAGAGTCGGGTTTCCATGAAAAACTGTGAAAACTTAACTTGGGAAAACCGATTTTGGAAAATCCTCAGAGTTTCTTGAGAAATCGATTTCTTTGAGAATGAAGTTTTCTTAAGAAAATCATGGGAAAACCAATGATTTCATGATGCAAATGATATGAGTGAATGAATGCACTTTGAAAGATTTCTAAGAAATTTGTTGGAAAATGTGTATTAAATCAAAATAAATCCTTCACATATCCTGACTGTGGCCATGAATATGTTCAGAGTTTAATTGATTTAATGCACAATACTTTGAAAATATTAGAAATATGATGTGCATTTTAAGATAGCCTAAGAGTGTAGGCTCAATGTGACTAGTAGAAAGATGATGGATCTAGGTCTCGTCCATATTCCGACTAGGGCCGTAAATATGGATTCCACCGAGTTCATCAACTCCCTAAGAGTTGGTGCACGTGTCATTCGTGAACATCCATAGTGCTTTGGAAATAATGTGCATGAATCACATAAGCAGGATATTGCATGAATTCAAACTATATGATATGCATCCTAGTCTAAGCAGAAAATTAAATCTCTTATTCCAAAATTTACTTTATTACATCACTAAATAAATGAAATAAAATAAATTGCAGACTTCAGCTCCTTCATTTGAATGTCCCTGCCAAACTTGAAATAAGGTTAGCTCAAATATGTGGGTTTTTCCAAGATTTTCCAATAATATTATGAAATTATTGGATTTAATTGAATATAAACCCTATTCTCATGCTCCCTTGATATTTGAAATGATGTAAATGCAGGAAACTTAGTAGAAAATAGTTTGAAATTCGAAATTTTGGTCAAAATGACCAAAATACCCCTAATTATAAAGTTACATCTTTAAAATCAGGGTTTTTTAAAGGAAATTTTGGTAAAATTAATATTTCGAAATTCAAATTGAATCAAATAATGATGAAATGCAGTAAGAGACATGATGACATGCTGCTAAACACATTAAGACTGTAAAATCAGAATTTGACATTTTGCAATTTATCGAAAATAACGAATTTCGCTTGTTTTTTGCTTGGATCTGGGTCCTGCGGGGCCCTGTTTTGATATTATGGCTAAACCGAACCTCAAATGGATTTAAAATTACACCAAATTCGGTATGAAGCATATACCTACTCTGACAAACAGCCTAGAATGCTAAAAATCACGAAATAATATGATTTGAATGCTAAAATTTGAAGAAAATCCTAAAAATGGTGGATTTTGCCTATGGACCCGAACCAAATGCAATGCTTAATATGATAATGCAAGATTTACACCATGAAAACTTCTGATATTTTGCAGACTGCTAAAGGACCCGAAATGGAACATTTTTGGTTTTTACAGCCTCGGAATTTGAGCCATGGTGAGTTCGGTAACAAGGATTTGGTTCTGACAGAGGTAAAAATCGACTTGATCTAACATAAAATGCTAAATAAATAGAAAACAGCCATGGAAATTTATGATATTTAACAGAGCTACTCAAGACACCTACAGAGATAACTTTTATGTTCATGACTTTGACATTTGATCAACGAAAACATGGATAAAAATATAACTTTTTAATCCTAAATTGATAGAATAGACAAATGTGACCAAACAGAGGACTGACAAGAAAAATCCAAAACAGGTATCACAACTATTCTAAAAATCACAGGTTTTCAGATGCAAACATAAGACACCTCGGACATAACTTTCACTTTTTACAGTTTTGGATTTAGAGCAACACACAAAGAGAACCCATAGCCCTAAGTCGATCCAAAATCTCAAAGGCCCAAATCAGGCTCTGACACGTGTCCCAAACTCTCAGATTTTTTCAGATATTAAAAAAAATCAGAAACATCTGATAAACTCAGGGTAAAACCTAGACATTCTCCCAAGTTCAGAACATCTTTTATATCGAAAATAGGATCCCCCATGAGGGAGATATAGATTTTACAAGTCGGAAAAGACATTTTAAAATGCATCCCGAGTAGTAAAACCCGCCTTACCTTTTTGAACGTTTACCATAGTAAACGAATTCAAATGCTTCTGAATTTTTTGCACATTTCTAGGGACACCTAAGGGCGCATTCCATGATTTTATTGGGAATTTTTAATAAAAGTTACACGCATGAAATGACGTGTGGACTGACTGACAAAAACAGAGAACTACTGAAAATGAGCAGAATTGAAATAAATGCTAAATTAATCCTAATTAATTCATGAAACATGCTAAATTGATGAAATAAAATGCAAATTAAATCTAGCTAAATGCATGAATGCTAAAATCATCAAGGAATCATAATCATGTATTTTTATATATGTCATTTTATGAGAATAGCTTAATCCATCTCTCGGATGATCTATTTCTTCAAACGACTCCCGAATCGAATTATGAAATCAAATCAAGATGAAAAGAGGTGCACCTTGCTTCGTTAGGCGGCGTTAAAGCTCTTGAAAGGGACGGCTATCACGAGCTTCGTTCGTCCTCCGATCCGGGCTTCGGATGATTCACCAAGATCGACCCAGTGCACCTTCTTCACTGAGCTCAAGGGGGCGTGAATTCCAAAGTTCAAAATCGGGTTCTCAGAAGGCTAGGTCGAATTTCAAAGTCCAAAAAAAAGAAGCTCTCAAAAGATGGTCCCCTTATGCTGGGCGTGGAGCCTTGTTTTTATAGATTTTTCTAAAAAAATTGAATTTCAAACAGGCTCAATCTGAGCCCTCCATATGGCGCCATCTCAGGGGTGCTATTTTGATTTTTGAGAAAATAAAATAGGAAATTTGTGGGTGAGACACCTCAGCAGGGGAATTTGGAATTTTTCAAAAAGGCTTGCTTGATTTTCTCTGCAAGAAGCTCCCAGATGGCGCCACCTCATAGGGTGCTTTCTTGGAGTTTGAAATTCAAATTTGCCTTTTGTAGGGAGCCCTCAGGTGGCGCCACCTCATGGGGCTATTTTTATTAAAAAATAAAATAAATAAAAGAAAGGAAGTCAAGTGGGGCTCTGGATTGGCGCCACCTCAAAAGGTGTTCTGAGGTGTAAAGCTGGTAACAATAGGAGCATGCCATGTGGCGCCACCTCTGGAAGCTCTTGACACATGTCAGAAGGACAGGAGTGGAAGAAGCAGACTGTGCCACCTCAGAGGAATTCAAATTCTACTTTTCTGCAGGAAAGGAGAGGCTGACATGTGGCGCCACCTCAAAAGGTAATTTGAATTTCAAATGGGGGGTTGGCTCTGGAGGAATGGAGGATGGACATGTGGCAGTTCCTCAGATTGGCTCCTACAATGCCATGTGGCAGGAGGAAAAAGCAAGGAACATGTTGCACCCTCATATTCAAAGTAGAAAAAGGTAGAACTCCAAGATTTTCGCCACCTAGCTCTTGTCTGAAAATTTTTGAATAGTTGCTTTTTCTAAAGAAAGCCAAGAGTGACATGTGTCCTTTACTTTTTCTAAAGGAAGCTGGAGATGACATGTGTCATCTACTTTTCTAAAAAAGTAGGGGAAAGACATGTGTCATCCTGCTTTTTCTGAAAGAAGCAGAGAATGACACATGGCAGAGGGAAGAGAAGGAGGTCCAAGCCATGTGGCGCCATCTCAGACAAAATGAAAAAGGTGAAGTTCAGGATTTGCGCCACCTCTGAAGAAATTTGAATATTTGAATTCTAGCTTTTCTGAAGAGAGCAGGAAATGACACGTGGCATCTACTTTTTCTGAGAAGAGTAGAGAATGACACATGTCACCTGCTTTTTCTGAAAAGAGTAGAGGATGCCATGTGTCCTCTGCAGGAGACAAACTTCAAATGGCGCCACCTCAGAGGAGACAAGCCTACTTTTTCTGGAGGAAGCTAGGAGTGACACGTGTCTCTTACTTTTCTGAGAAAAGTAGGAAGAGACATGTGTTAGTCTACTTTTCTGAAAGAGGGAGAGGTTGACACGTGTCCTCTGCAGGAGACACTCTTCAAATGGCGCCACCTCAGAGGAGACAAGTTTTGCTTTTTCTAGACAGGACAACACATGACACTTGGCATCTCCTGGTGATCTGTGGAATGACACATGGCGCAGGATGGATATGTTGGATACTGACACATGGCAGATAAATGGGATGACATGTGGTGGCTTCTTAAGGTAGCCCCACACTGACAATTGGCATGAAAATGGGAGGAGAGAGAAAATGACATGTGGCGCCACCTCTAGGTGAACCCCACGCTGACACTTGGCAGGTAAATGGGAGGAGAGAGAAAGGACATGTGGCGCCACCTCTAGGTGAACCCCACGCTGACACTTGGCAGGTAAATGGGAGGAGAGAGAAAGGACAAGTGACACCAATCCAGGGGACAAGGCTCCTATATTTTTGGGTTTTTCAAAATTCAAATTTTTCAAAAGAAAAGCCTGTGTGACACCACCTCAATGTGGGTCCCACATTGCTTCTTTATTGAAATAAGGATAACACAACAACTTCTTTTTGGAATTTTCATAAAATCTGGACTAATTGGTAAAACAGAATTTTTGGGAAAGAGTTGGCCCCTGTAGGGCGATTTTGCAAAAGGAGGATAGTTGAAATAGCTGAAAAAAGGCAAAATCTGAGTTGGACTTTATTGAAAATTATCCAGATTGTTTTCCTGAGGAAATATTTTGAAATTCAGAGCCCTGGGGGTAAAATGGGAAGAATTGATAATTTTGAATACCCAGGGTTTTGAAATTGATTTTAAAAAGAGTTAAAATTCAAATCTGGATTGGAAATTTTGAAATCGAGAGTTCTGGATCTCGAAATGACATGATGTGCAATACAGTGATATGAAATGCTTATGCAATGCTATGCAATGACATATTTTATGAAATGCAATCATGAACCAGGATTTGGAGATTCCCGTCTCCTGTTAGGAGTATAATTTTGAACATCTGAGCTAAAATAGAGAAATTTTGAGAGTTGCAGATGAAATTTAGACTTTTGCAAGGTCTGGGCTCAGAGAATGACCATTTTGCCCTTCAGCGATTTCAGAGGCTGGATGCTGATGCTTGGTGGAAATGTTGGAGAGGTGAATGAAAATTTGGGGTGTTTACATGCTCCGACATCATTTTGGCCATCATCTTTTGGAACATACCATACATAGTGGGGTCAATATCATCTCTCTTGCTCTGACCTTGTCCTCTAGATGCCTGGGGAGAATCCATTCCTTCTGATTCGCTGTCGTTGTGCTGAGGAATTGTTTCCTTTCCAGTTCTTGTCTGAACCATGATGGAGTATCAATGTTCTTTATAGGATAAAATGGGATATTTAGACAAACTTTGGAGAAAAATTTGACAAAAGATATCCTATTACTAAGGATTAGGTCATTGCGGGAGTTTAAAATTTTTTTCCTTTTGTGGTTTCTCTCTCTTTCCTTCTCTTTTCCTTTCTAACCTCTATTTTCCCTTTTTGAAGGGAGAAATGAAAGACAGAAAAGAAGAGAGAGAGGAACTCTTTTGCGAATGTCTCACTGGACCTTAATTTTGAAAAGATTTAGAAAAATTACTCACCTCCGTTTTGAAATATTTGCGGGAAAATTGGGAGACGGGATTCGCTCGTCGGTACGAGGTTCGATCGTTCCTGGCGCCTTTACCAAGGGTAATCGAATCATGGATCAAATTTATGCCTTTTTGCTTTACCTAAATATTATATAAGGATTTATTTTAAGTCAAAAATGCACAAAGAATCATGCTTGTGCAATGTAAATGCAGAAATGTATGCTTTTGAGAAAACACTTTTAGAAATTTGAGATTTTCCAAGTGATTCTGAAGTAAATGTGATAAGGGAAATGAATAAATGATTTTTGAATAGTTGAATTTAACTTAGAACTTTGAGATAGATCTGAAAAGATGTTTTTGAAGTTCTAAGTCTTTGAAATAATCAGAGTTGGGAAAATAAATCTTGAATTTGAAAGAATAAGCTGAGAGAAAAGAAATGAAGTTTTAGAGTCTGAAATGGACTTTGAATTTGAATTTTGAACATGGATTTAGGAGTCGAGATGGAATTTGAAATGGAATAGGATTCCATATTTAAAGTTTGAAATCAGGATGGAATTTGGATTTGAGAAATCTAAATGGAGTTTGAAGATAGAATTGAATTTAAGAAGGCCAGATGTGATTTGAAAATGGAATTGGTTTTGAAATTTGGAATCCTAAATGGAATTTGATCCGAAGTCTAAGATCCAAGATGAAGTTGAATCTGAAATCTGGAATCCTAAATGGAAGTTGGATCCGAAGTCTGGAATCTAAAATTGGAGTTGAATCCGAAATCTAGGATCCTAAATGGAATTGGATCCGAAGTCTGGAATCCAAGATGAAATTAATTTCTAGAATCCTAAATTGAATTGGATCCGAAGTCTGGGATCCAAAATGGAGATTGGATTTGGAAATCTGGATCAAAAAGTGAATTGGATTCGAAGCCTAGGATCCGAAAATGGAGATTGGATTTTGGAAATCCGGATCCTAAGTTGGATTGGATCCGAAGTCTGGGATCCAAAATGGAGTTTGGATTTGGAAATTTGGATCAAAAAGTGGAATTGGGTTCTAAGTCTAGAATTGGATTTTGAAAGTCCAAATGGGATTTTTGATGATGGATCTAGATTTTAGAAATCCAATTTTGAATTTAAAAGTGGGATTTAATTTTTAGGAAAAATCGGTTTTTGAGATTCAGAATCAATCTCAAAACTTCAATTTTGAATTGAGAATCAAGACTCAATTTTTAGATAGAACTTTGAAGATAAAGAATAAACTTGATTTTAAAGTTTGAATTTGAAATCAGAAGATGAATCAGAAATTTCAAAGTTTTATGTTGAACCTTGAAATTGGATTCGGGATTGAATTTGAATCCTAAAAAATGAATTTGGAATTTCAAAGTTGAATTAAACTTTGAAATTTGATTTGAATTGGAAATTGAATTTTTGAATATAAGAATGAATTTGAAATTTCAAAGTCAAATTGGCCTTTGAAATTGAATTTTGAATCTTTGAAATAAGATAGAAGAATGAATTGAAATAGAAATTGAAGATTGATATTCAAGATCACTGTGAACACCCCAAATTTTTCAAAAATTTTTAAATATTCCCTTTTTGCCCCTGATATCGTTTTCTGAACAATTGAGCCACTTTTAAATCTAAATTCCAGTTCATTTCTCAAGTTTTACTAAAATTAAATTCATTTTATATGTCTGACGTGATTTCGGATCCGGATCCATTGTCCAGATCCAAATCTGAGTCTCATTATCCAATTTTAAATTAAATTTACAGAAAATACCAAAAATAGTTTTAAATAGCTCGGACGGTTCGTCTGGTATCCGTTTGGATCCATCACATTATTTTCCTCGATTCGAGGCTTAAAACTTGAATACTTTCTCAAAACCTGGATCCAAACCCATTTTTCTGAAGAAATTTCCCCAAAATAACCCAGATTTTTTAGAAAAACCTTTCTTTTATGAATATTTTGAAATTTTGAAAAATTAGTATTAATTTTCTTAATTTTTAGAGTTTTGTTTTCAAAAATACAAAAATATGTTTAAAATTTCAAAGAAAAGAACAAAAAAATAAGAAAATCGAAAAAGAAAACAATAGAAAAATTCCGAAAATTCAGAAAAATATGCAATTGAAGCTTTTTTTGAAAACTGCTTTTCGTTAAAACCTCCTTTTGAAAATAAAAACCATTTTTTAGAAAAGTTCTGAAAAGGAGACCCCTCTTGGGAATTTGAGAAAAACTGCAACGGCCACTCCCATTCGCACCCTCCATCGCCTCTCTCCCGATCAATGGCCTTCCATCCCCAACTGCTTCATCTTCTGGAGGATTCGAGTCTCTCTTTAAGAAGAGACCTCCAAGCCTCTACGAAAGGATCCGTCTCCTACCTCTCCACTGTCATCGATTCCTCACCCCTCCATCAGGCAAAATCATGCTCTCTTCTTCCCCCGAAGGAAATTCTCCTCCTCCTCCTCCTTTCTCCTTCAGAATCTCTGCAAAACCAAGGTAAATGCTCTTTCTTCCTTCTTTAATCTTCGATTTCCCTTTGTTCTTTTTTTAGCCCCCGCAAAGCACATTCTGTAGATCTGATTTTGCATATAGCATTATCGGTTTACGTAGTGCTACATCAACGGAGTGGTCGGGCTCCTATATTTTCCTTTTCTTTGAAATCTCTTTAGAATTATGCGATCTATATGTGAGTTCGTTCATTACTCTTATGTATTCGTATCTTGTTCATTTTTTTTTGTTTGTTCTTGGCATTGGGTGAATCATGGCGTCTTCCCCTAGAATGCAAAGGACTATCTCCGCTTGGTGTGGATCTTAGCCCTTATTTATCAGCAACTATTTTGTTTACCTCCATCATACTATGAATAATTTCCCATGACGATTTCAATTAAATGGACTGATTGAGCTCGGCATAGATGCTTCTATGTTCTGATTTCATCGATGTCCCTCGCATTGTATGCTAACTCCCTCTATCACTATTCCTTCGTATCTTATTTCTAATTTACAATCTCAGATCTTATTTCATCAATTCCTGTATTTGCAATGGTATGATACGTGCTATACCTCCTCATATTCTGAATATTTCTAACCAAATCTGTTAAAATCGTTGCAATTATCATTCAGAATGTTTTGATTCTTGGGTTTAAAGCATTATTTCATAATTAAGCATCTGTATTTTCTGGACATAATGTCCCCTGCATTATCTGTCCCTGTTAGCATAGACATAGATGCCATTCCTCCATTTCTTGGTTCAGCTATGAAATTCTCATCCATCCAACATTCCATTTTGATCCTCTCTTTATATTTATTTCATTAATTAATATACAGTAGAGTTACTGTTTCCATTTCATTTTAGTTCAATATGAGTATTCGTTATAAGAAACACTCGGTATAAAGTTAGTTGATGCCCTATGTGCTTTGGCTCCCATGATTCTATTCATAGTGAAAAGCACTAGTTGTTCCAGCTTCATTGCTTGACTCAGGAAGTGGTTATCCTTCGGATGGGCCTGTAGATTTCATTGTTAAAACTTCTTGGTGCCACCATTGGTACAACAACAATATTCTCCCTGGGTAGGACGATCATAGAGCTATTAGCTCTTTTTGGAAGATTACTCACGATTATAGGAAATGGCCATGGCAATTCATATATCAAGCTTTAAGATGGTATCTACAGGTTGACAGAATAACTTGTACAACACATGAATGGACAAGATTTCAAAGGGATTTGGGGTTGCTAATAGGATTTAAAGGAGGAAATCGTTATGACTGTCAAGCACACACACCAGCCGCAGCTGGTCTAGATTGATTTCGGTGCCATTAGGTTCGTCGTGGGCATCATCTGTTTGGAGACCAGGGTGGTCTTCCACTCGATTAGAGCTTGGCGTCATATTCCATGTTTACCTTTCTGATTTGTCAAATTTATAGGGTGGTGGGAGCTCAGTGCCTGGTTGGCTGGTGTGTGTTGAGAAACTCTGTTTTAATGTCACATAATATGATACACTGTCTTATTTGATTTCATATGATATGATAATATGTCTTCTTGAAAAATGTTATATAATGACTGGATATGTTTTGCCAAATATCTAACGAGTATTTGATGCAAGGATATCTCACTCAAAAAGGATGGAGACCTCTTGTTCAAGTACAACTATGATGCAATCATACTCCTTGAAGAAAAAGCTTGTTGAGCCATGCACTCCTAAAGACCATCTAAAGAGATCGGCTTCCACAAGTTGAAGATTTTTTCTTTAGAGTCATATGTAACAGAACCTTCAGAAGGATGCATATTACATACTCACTCATAAAAGCTATTTCATAAAAGTATACGATAGTTTCAAAAAGCTCCTTTTTTGAAAACAAATAATTGTACCTTCTTACAACCCTTTATGAAAAAGGTATTTTGACATGATTTCAAAATGTAATAATTGTACCTTATATCATATACAAGACAACATGAAAAGAAATGATTTCAAATATAGAAAAAAGACAAAACATGAAATCGGCTACACAAAGAAAACAAATATAATATTGGTTTTGAAAGGACTCTAGTTACCTTCTTTAAAGAAAGGATTTCAAATATAGGAAAAAGACAAAACATGAAATCGGCTACACAAAGAAAACAAATATAATATGTTTTGAAAAGACTCTAGTTACCTTCTTTAAAGAAATGATTTCAAATATAGGAAAAAGACAAAACATGAAATCGGCTACACAAAGAAAAAAAATATAATATGTTTTGAAAAGACTCTAGTTACCTTCTTTAAAGAAATGATTTCAAATATAGGAAAAAGACAAAACATGAAATCGGCTACACAAAGAAAACAAATATAATATTGGTTTTGAAAAGACTCTAGTTACCTTTTTACAAACTCATAGAATGTCGACTTACTTGAAGTCATCATTCTCTTTGTATAACATTAAATACCTTCTGTAAAGAATCCTTGTTAAAAATCCTTCTCAAGAATGTTGACTTACTTGTAGTCTTCATTCTCTCTGTAGACTTTGAAAAACACAATATAAAAAAAACTCTTGACATGACTATGTACAAATAAATATCTCAAAACATTTATTGTACTTACACTCATTTAAAGTAAAGAAGTACCTATGTACCACAAATCATTAATTAGGATAAAGACAAAACCACATGACAACCTACAATCCAACGTTCAATGTACTATTGTAAGAAATAAACTTTTTACATAAAATATATATTACCTAAAATATTACAAGGACTAGTGTACCCTATATTTTACTTTTATGGATAGAAGACTTTCTCGAATTTCTCTAAAGATGTTTTTTGAAATGACATGACATTTCACATCTCAAAAAGGCTACGATTTCAAAAAGCCAACGACTATTTTTTTAAGCTATAAAAACACACTCAAATGAACTATTCAAGATAGAAGGGAATGGAATAGACAAGTGAGCTTACAACGAGAAAAATACCTATTCGATATTTGAAAGAGAGCCTAGAAAAAGAAAGAGAAAAAGTCAAAAATAACTCTTTGACAAAGAGTATCTTCTGAGTGACAAACAGAACATTCTGAGAATCCTTCATTCGTGCATTCATATCTTCCTGAAGGTTCTATAGGAAGTATTGTAACTTTCTGTTATTCACTGTATTCCTTCTTTATTGAAAGAAGTAGACCTCTGAGAAAGAGGGTGTTGCCCTTCTCTGTTGAGAGAAGAAGACCTCTGTGTAAGAGGGTGTTGTCCTTCTCTGTTGAGAGAAGAAGACCTCTGTGGAAGAGGGTGTGCCCCTTCTCTGTTGAGAGAAGAAGACCTCTGAGGAAGAGGGTGTTGTACTATTTATCCGGTGACTCGAATGTTATAGTGGAAAACTCAAGTGGTTTGCTTGGGGACTGGATGTAGGTCAGGGTTTTGACCGAACCAGTATAAATCCTGTGTTTATTGTGTTGTGCCTTATTGCTTTATTTTTTTTTATATCAACTTGCATCGTATTTCACTATTCACCCCCCCTCTAGTGGAATTTCATTTGGTATCAGAGCAGGTTTGCTGGTTTCGACATAACAAGTCTTCCAGCACATATGGCATCTACCTCTTATGCTCGTGATATTGAAGGTCAACACGCATCTCGTCCTCCTTTCTTCAACGACTCTAACTATGGATACTGGAAGTGCAAAATGGCTATATTTCTCAAATCCATAGATTTTGCTGTATGGAAAATTGTTGAGCATCCATACACATCTCCTTCCGCAGACTATAACTTATGGTCTGATGAAGAAAAGAAAATGGCAAACCTAAATGCAAAGGCTATGAATGCCTTATATTGTGCCATCGATCAGAATGAATTCAATAGAATATCTATATGTGAATCTGCATATGATATTTGACATTCTTTGGAGGTCATTCATGAAGGAACCAACAAAGTGAAAGAAGCCAAAATCTCATCTCTTGTCAGAAAATATGAGTTGTTCAAAATGAACAAAGATGAAACCATCACAGAGATGTTCACCAGATTCACCAACATCACCAACGATCTGAAATCTCTGGGTGTAACCCACTCTTAGACAGAAAAGGTGAAGAAAATCTTGAGATCTCTCACAACTGATTGGGAGAAAAAGACTATTGTTATTGAAGAAGCTCAAGATTTGTCCAAACTTACTCTAGACGATTTAATAGGCAATCTTATGGCCTATGAAGTCCATATGAAGGGAAGAAGGGAAGAAGAACAACCTTTGAAGAAAACTCTACCCTTCCCAGCCCTTTCTGAGGATGATGACTCAGAAAAAGAAACTGAGATTGCGCTACTCACCAGAAAATTCCAGCGCTTTATGAGAAGGAACCGACTTCCAAATAAGCACAAAGAAAGAAAAGACCCAAAAGAAGATTCTATGTGCTACCAGTGTAATAAGCCAGGTCACCTGAGACGTGACTGTCCTCTTCTCAAAAGAAAATCCAAGACTGAGGAACCAAAGAAAAGGTTCTTCAAGAAAAAGGCTTTGCATGCTCAATGGGATGATTCAGAACCATCCACCAGTGAAGAGTCAAATGACGATGAAGCAGAAATCGCCAACATGTGCTTCATGGCAGAATGCTCTGTAAGTGAATCTCTTGATTTCTCCTTTGAAGAACTTCAAAATGCCTTTCAGGAGCTTTTTGAAGAATCAAGGAAAATGATTCTAAAAAATAAACATTTGAAATCTGAGAATCTAGAGCTCATTTTGAAAAATGAAAAACTCAGTATTGAAAACTCTGAGTTACAAAAGAAAAATCTTCTTATTACTTCTGAAATCTCTTCTACCAGCTCCAAAACTAAAAATCTGCAAGTAGAAATTTCAGAATTAAAAAGTAAAACTGAGAACCTTATGAAAACGGTTTTCAAGTTTACTAAAGGAAAAGAGAACTTGGATAAACTCCTATCCTCTCAAAAAGTGTCTTTTTACAAGAATGGTATTGGCTACTCTCATTTCAACAAGCCTTCTTGTATGAATCAAAAGACCACATTTGTGAAAAGTTCTTCTGAACCTAAAAAGAAGCATTATAATTTTAACTTCTCGAACTCCTCCAAGGCTGTAGACAAACCCAAATCTAAATGGATATGGGTTCCAAAGTCTAACAAAAAGGGACCCGACTGGGTTCCAAAAAGAAATTTTACTTAATGTTTTGCAGGCTCCAAACAAGAAGAACAGATGGATACTAGACAGTGGATGTTCAAAACACATGACTGGACATTCAGACCTCTTTGCTGTTCTTCATAAAAAAGGAGGAACCGTCACCTTTGGAGATAACAACAAAGGTTTGATAATAGGTATTGGTAATATTGGAAATATAGATAAACCTCTTATCAAAGACGTTCTCCTGGTTAAAGGCTTAAAACATAACCTTCTAAGTATTAGTCAAATGTGTGATACAGGTTATAATGTTAGCTTTAATCATAATGCTTGTCTTATAGCAGACACCAATGAAAATATTATCTTAAAAGGTATAAGAAAAAATAATATATATGAACTATACCTAGAAAACATCACAGAAATTGCCTCATAGCTAATAATGACTCTCAACATTTATGGCACATGAGAATGGGTCATGTCAATTCTAAATACATGTCTAAATTAGCTAAAGATAAGTTAGTACGTGGGTTACCCAAAATATCTTTAAAAAAAAAGGATTATTTCTGTGATGCATGTCAATTAGGAAAACTGTCTAAATCATCTTTTAAATAAAAAAATATCATTTCAAGCAAAAGACCTCTAGAGCTTCTCCACCTGGATCTCTTTAGTCCTTCTAGAGTAGCTAGTCATAATCACAATAAATACGTTTTTGTCATTGTAGATGACTACTCAAGATTTACTTGGATAATATTTTTGAAAAACAAAAGTGATACGTTTTGTCAATTTGAAATTTTATGTAAAAAATTACAAAATGAAAAATCTTGTTCTATTGCTAAAATCCGTAGTGACCATGGAGGAGAATTTGAAAATGAACTTTTTGAAAATTTTTGTAACTTGCATGGTATTTCTCAAAACTTTGCCTTTCCTAGAGCTGCACCTCAAAATGGTGTAGTAGAAAGAAAGAATAGAACCCTTCAGGAATCTGCTAGAACTATGCTCCAACACAATAATCTTGCTAAATCTTTTTGGGCAGAAGTTGTTAATACTGCATGCTATATAACAAATAGAGTTCTCATTAGACCCTTATTAAATAAAACTCCCTATGAACTATTCTATGACAGAACTCCAAGAATAGACTATTTCAAAGTCTTTGGTTGTAAATGCTTTATCCTAAACACAAAAGATAGCCTAGATAAATTTGATGCTAAATCTATTGAAGGCATATTTTTAGGATATTCAAGTCATAGTAAAGCATACAGGGTTTTCAATAAGAGTTCTAAGTCTATTGAAGAATCTATGCATGTTAGTTTTTGTGAATCTATTGATCAATCTGTTCATAAGCAAACTAACGATGATGATGTTGAAAGTACAGATTTTTTTTTAGATAACACAGCTAAGTCTAATGAAGATGATCATCAAAGAACATTTGTCGATATCAAAGATCATCCTCAAAAGCAGATTTTGGGAGAACTGACAAAGGGGGTTCAGACTAGAGCTCAGCTAGAACGGATTGCAAATATGACATTCATTTCTCAACTTGAACCAAAGAAGATTGATGAAGCCATCATCGATGAGTTCTGGATGCTAGCCATGATTGAAGAACTGAATCAATTCCAAAGGAATGAAGTTTGGGATCTTGTACCAAGACCAAAGGATCATCCAATCATTGGGACAAGATGGATCTTCAGAAACAAGCTAGATGAAACAGGTAATGTTATAAGAAACAAGGCCAGACTAGTAGCTCAAGGTTATAACCAGGAGGAAGGTATTGATTTTGATGAAACATTTGCTCATGTTGCTAGACTTGAATCTATTAGAATGTTCTTAGCATATGCAAGCTATATGGATTTCAAATTATATCAAATGGATGTTAAAAATGTATTTTTAAATGGTTTTATAAATGAAGAAGTTTATGTAAAACAACCTCCGGGATTTGAAAATGAACAATATCCAGATCATATTTTCAAACTAAAACGTGCTTTATATGGCCTAAAACAAGCACCTCGTGCTTGGTATGACAGACTCAAAACCTTTCTATTAAAAACTGGTTTTTCTGTAGGCAAAGCAGACTCGACATTATTTGTGAAAATAGTGAATAATCATACCCTAATTGTTCAAATATATGTAGACAATATCATCTTTGGATCTACTAACAGCACTCTCTGTGAAGAATTTTCTAAGTCCATGCAGAAGGAATTCGAAATGAGTATGATGGGAGAACTCAACTACTTTCTTGGACTGCATATTAAGCAAACCAAGGATGGAGTTTTCATCAATCAATCTAAGTATGCTCGTGAACTTCTGAAGAGGTTCAACATGAACTCAATTGCTTCAAAAACCACTCCTATGATCACTACTACTGTTTTGGACAAAGATGAAGATGGGAAGTCTGTGGATACAAAGGTATACCGAGGTATGATATGATCACTACTATATTTAAGTGCTAGCCGTCCAGATATTATGTTCAGTGTTTGCTTGTGTGCTAGATTTCAGTCAAATCCAAAAGAATCACATCTTAAAGTTGTAAAAAGAATAATGAGATATTTAAAAGACAGTTGATTTTGGATTATTCTATTCAAAATCCTCTACATTTGATTTAATCTCATACAGCGATGCTGACTTTGCTGGAAGTAAATCTGACAGAAAAAGCACAAGTGGAACATGTCATATGCTAGGGCACTCACTTGTATCATGGTTCAGTAAGAAACAAAACTGTGTATCCTTATCAACTACTGAAGCCGAATACATTACTGCTAGCCTAGCCTGTACACAAGTTATCTGGATGAAACAAACCTTAAAAGATTTTGGTTTAAATTTTGAAAATACAACTATTTTCTGTGATAATACTAGTGCTATAAACTTATCTAAGAATCCTATTTTACACTCACGAACTAAGCACATTCAAATAAGACACCACTTCTTAAGAGAACAAGTCTTAAACAACATAATTAAACTCAAATTCATACTCACTAATCAACAGTTAGCAGACATATTCACTAAACCATTGAAACATGAAGACTTTACACGAATTAGAAGAGAACTAGGAATATGCAAACTAAGTGACTTATAAATTAATCACACTTATTATAATACTTCTTATAAGTTTTGTTAAAATCTTATTTTAAAAGCTTTTTTCTTCTTATCAATTTTTGTTAGTCAAACTAGGTTTTCATATTCACGTATACTCTAAACTCTTATAAGACACATTCTTTATGTCTTTCAACTTGTCATCTTTCAAGTACACATCCATAATGACTCCTTGTCCTATCTCCTTTCACTCATATCCATAAGAACTAATTATATTAAAAGCTATCATGACATTGTTCACATCACTCATCTCATAACTCCTTTATTATTTTTGTCCTTTTGTGAAAACTTCTCTTACGATAAGTTGATTCACCTTCAACATGATAACATATTATTTTATGAGAAATCTTGCTTTTCAAATTTTAGTCAAAATCGAATTATTATTTTTTTTGGTTCTTTTTACCTTCTTCTAAAGATCTAGTTGCTATGTTTTTACGTATAATTTTTACTATATCATTTGTTATATCATATATTACGTACACTCTATTTCTATCATGTCTTCCTTTTCCTCCTATCGAGACACTTCACTAAAATATTAATGCCTTTCATGAAAAATTAAATTGATTATCCTCTCGTACCACCTTTTAAGTTGTTATATCTCACGTAAAATTTTTACTATATCATCTATTATATCATAGCCTAAAAACAATCTATTATCATCTCTTCATGCTTTACATCTTTTACGAAAAAGTGTTGTAAAATTTTCTTTTCAAAAACTTGTACTCCACTCATAAGTACGATTTGTATCACCTTTTTATCTCTCTCTCTCTCTCCACATTATACGAAGTTCCTTTTCATCCGTGACCATGACTCTCTCATATATTTTATATCTCTCTCCAATCGAGATTCATTAAAACCTTGTCCTTCACTCCACTTTATGTCATACATCTCCTATCCAACTTCAAGTGATTGGTGTCCTTTATGACCACTCTCATTTCTTCACATATCCGTATCACCCTCCTTTATATCTATTCACACTCCTTTCACGTATATCAAAATATACACTTCTTAAATAAGAAATTATTGCATTTCCTCATACTCTCATGTTTGTCTTATTCCAAACTCCCTCTTCACGATTTTGGAATGCTTTCACATAAAGTAAATTCTTGAAAAAGTTGTTTGTTCTTATTAGGCCATTATTCACTCTCTATTCTTCATGATCTTCACGAAAATCTTTAAAAAAAAACTCTTGAATCATTCTTTCTCTTACAATTAATATGACACTCAATACTCAATTCATGACTCTTCTCACTATCCAACAAGATTGCCCATAGTAAATTTGTTACATATACAGAAAACTTATTTCTAAACTATGTCCTTCTTAATATCTATACTAATATAATACACTTTCTTTCAAAATTGATTTGATTTGTCATTCACAAGTTTCTTATTTTACAACTCACGCATTTCCTCTTTTCACTAAAATCTAAAAATCCTTCACTTCCAATGTCATTCATTTCTTATCACCATTATATTTCTTCTTCTATTTATTAGATTGATTCATATCTCATTCCCACGATTTTCTCTATTCTCTTACAAACTCTTACTCCTTTCCAAGTCTTTCTCTCTTGCTCGTTCTTTCTAAGCTCTTGCCATGGCTTCCTCCTCAAACACTGCAATCACTGCCGCCGACCTAAGGTATCCCGATCTATTTTACTTCTACAACTCCCTTTGCTCTCGACCAATTCATGAAGGTAAATTGGTTAACTACGACGACTTCGTATTATTTGACCTAGACAGATCTCTCCCCGAACTTAAACACTTACTAGGATCTTCATCCCAAGCTGCTTACTATCCCGAACTCGTCCGACTCTTCTACACAAATTTTTCCTCTGATCATGAGCAAACTACCATCACCACCAAAGTACGCGGACGCCTGATGTTCTTTCATGCTTCCTCATTAGGCAAAATTCTTAACCTTCCTTCCACCGGCATAAATCTAGACAACATAGTACCACTCGAACGGTCGGTACTTCGAAAAATTCTTCTCTGCACCAACTGCTCACAACTTCCCTGGCACATGAGGAATCTCCAACCTCATGCTCAACTGCTTGCCCAGATTCTTCTCCACAATATCTATCCCAAGCCTCCACGCAAGGGATTAGTACCAAGAAAAATCTCTCTCCTTCTCTACGCAATTTTTTCTTCTACTCCGATAAACTGGTCCAACATTCTTTTCGACCTTTTTATTCGTTATCAAAAATTCCAGCCTCTTCTTTTTGGGTGTTTTATAACTTCCATTTTAAAATACTTCAAAGTACCCCTTCAAAATGATGTTATCCTTTATCCCTCTCAGGTCCTCGATGCTACTTCCTTTAATCTCAGGTCCCTGCACCTTCCCGGCTCTGATGAAGATGCTCCAACATCCAACAACTTATCTTTTAGACTGTACTAGCTGTACTTTATTCGGTCTGTAATAACTTTTAATTAATTTCGGTCTGTAATAACTTTACATTATTTTTTGGTCTGTAATAACTCTCTTACTCTGATCCCTTCCTTTTTGTCCATGACAAAGGGGGAGAAATCCTGTCTCCATTATTGGAGAAAAATACTCGTATTTAACATTTTTTCAATATTATTATGATAAGTATTATTTCTATGCATAATGTCTTTTTGACAAGGGGAGCATATTTTGTCATCATCAAAAAGGGGGAGAATGTTGAGAAACTCTGTTTTGATGCCACATAATATGATACACTGTCTTATTTGATTTCATATGATATGATAATATGTCTTCTTGAAAAATGTTATATAATGACTGGATATGTTTTGCCATATATCTAACGAGTATTTGATGCAAGGATATCTCACTCAAAAAGGATGGAGACCTCTTGTTCAAGTACAACTATGATGCAATCATACTCCTTGAAGAAAAAGCTTGTTGAGCCATGCACTCCTAAAGACCATCTAAAGAGATCGGCTTCCACAAGTTGAAGATTTTTTCTTTAGAGTCATATGTAAAAGAACCTTCAGAAGGATGCATATTGCATATTACATACTCACTCATAAAAGCTATTTCATAAAAGTATACGATAGTTTCAAAAAGCTCTTTTTTTGAAAACAAATAATTGTACCTTCTTACAACCTTTTATGAAAAAGGTATTTTGACATGATTTCAAAATGTAATAATTGTACCTTATATCATATACAAGACAACATCAAAAAGAAATGATTTCAAATATAGGAAAAAGACAAAACATGAAATCGGCTACACAAAGAAAACAAATATAATATTGGTTTTGAAAAGACTCTAGTTACCTTCTTTAAAGAAAGGATTTCAAATATAGGAAAAAGACAAAACATGAAATCGGCTACACAAAGAAAACAAATATAATATGTTTTGAAAAGACTCTAGTTACCTTCTTTAAAGAAATGATTTCAAATATAGGAAAAAGACAAAACATGAAATCGGCTACACAAAGAAAACAAATATAATATGTTTTGAAAAGACTCTAGTTACCTTCTTTAAAGAAATGATTTCAAATATAGGAAAAAGACAAAACATGAAATCGGCTACACAAAGAAAACAAATATAATATTGGTTTTGAAAAGACTCTAGTTACCTTTTTACAAACTCATAGAATGTCGACTTACTTGAAATCATCATTCTCTTTGTATAGCATTAAATACCTTCTGTAAAGAATCCTTCTCAAGAATGTGGACTTACTTGTAGTCTTCATTCTCTCTGTAGACTTTGAAAAACACAACATAAAGAAAACTCTTGACATGACTATGTACAAATAAATATCTCAAAACATTTATTGTACTTACACTCATTTAAAGTAAAGAAGTACCTATGTACCACAAATTATTAATTAGGATAAAGACAAAACCACATGACAACCTACAATCCAACGTTCAATGTACTATTGTAAGAAATAGACTTTTTACATAAAATGTATATTACCTAAAATATTACAACGACTAGTGTACCTTATATTTTACTTTTATGGATAGAAGACTTTCTCGAATTTCTCTAAAGATGTTTTTTGAAATGACATGACATTTCACATCTCAAAAAGGCTACGATTTCAAAAAGCCAACGACTATTTTTTTAAGCTATAAAAACACACTCAAATGAACTATTCAAGATAGAAGGGAATGGAATAGACAAGTGAGCTTACAACGAGAAAAATACCTATTCAATATTTGAAAGAGAGCCTAGAAAAAGAAAGAGAAAAAGTCAAAAATAACTCTTTGACAAAGAGTATCTTCTGAGTGACAAACAGAACATTCTGAGAATCCTTCATTCGTGCATTCATATCATCCTGAAAGTTCTATAGGAAGTATTGTAAGTTTCTGTTATTCACTGTATTCCTTCTTTATTGAAAGAAGTAGACCTCTGAGAAAGAGGGTGTTGCCCTTCTCTGTTGAGAGAAGAAGACCTCTGTGTAAGAGGGTGTTGTCCTTCTCTGTTGAGAGAAGAAGACCTCTGTGGAAGAGGGTGTGCCCCTTCTCTGTTGAGAGAAGAAGACCTCTGAGGAAGAGGGTGTTGTACTATTTATTCGGTGACTCGGATGTTATAGTGGAAAGCTCAAGTGGTTTGCTTGGGGACTGGATGTAGGTCAGGGTTTTGACCGAACCAGTATAAATCCTGTGTTTATTGTGTTGTGCCTTATTGCTTTATTTTTTATTATATCAACTTGCATCGTATTTCACTATTTACCCCTCCTCTAGTGGAATTTCAGTGTACCGATTCAATTTTCTGTAAGCTGGTGGTTTTTGTTCCAGAGTTTTGCTTTTACCATCAAAATTTTGGGTTATGGCTAAAATTGGTCTCCTCGATCATGCAACTCTATTGTGTTGTATAGAAAAATCATTTTTTTTCTTCATCTAGTATATACCATTTTCAGTGTTGATGATGAAGTGATATGGCTATTCCAACACAGCCTGCAGATTGATGAATCTTGTCTTATATGTTTGCTTCATCCAAGGTTCAAGACAATCACCAAACCTTTGAGCCACTCATTGCATCGCTATTGGGTCAAAATTTCACAAGTGATATAAAAGGTGGCATTTGAACTTATTTCTCATCTACTGCTGGAGGAACGTTTGCAGAAGAATGCCCAGGTGAATTAGTAAATAGAAGCACTGATCTATTAAAAACCATCTCTGCTGCCATTCAGATGCAAGGTGGCAAACGCTGATCCTGCAGCTTACCTGTTGACCATTGTACATAAGCCCATCTTCCGCTATAATCTATACGTTAGAGCTCAAAATTCTGGGCTTTTGAAATTTGAAATATCAATGGGACGATATACCTTCAATGTTGAATTTTTTTTAGTGCTTTTGATAAATTAAACCGCTACTTGGTAATGCCTCTTGTATTCAAATTAATATGAGTTGTGACGATTTTTTTTTATCTGTCACAGTTATATGTAGGTATTACTATTATTTATTATTATTGCATTAGAACCTTCACCACCTGTGCATAGCTACATACTCCAGCTCATGCTCATTTAACACTTTACAGTGTATACTACCTGTTGAGTGCATTGTTCACTACTTACCCATGTCAACACCTGCAACTGTGTATGCACTATATAAACTCTGGTCTTCCATCTCCACTGCACAATCCTCATATTAGCCTAGTAAATTTCAGTTATGCAGCATCTTACAGACCTCCCACATGGGTTACAGGTAGTTGGTTTCTGTCTTTCTGTTTTGTTCTTTGTTAGGGCATGACCAGCACATGCGTGGGAACTGATTTTCCCTTGCCATCATATGTGTCAATTGTTGAGTACCAAAGACAACCATTTTCTTTGGTTGTTGAGCTAAATTTCTGCCTTGCACTCCAGCACTTACCATCCATTCATCACCATTGTTATCATATGGCAACATCTCCCATTTCCAGCCTCACAACATGCAGGGCCTTCATAGCAGTTTGCAGAATTTTCTGCAAAAGGCACTATGCAGTTCCAATCCTACCATCAGCCATGCATTGTTTCCCTTTCCATACCACCTGCCGTGGGTGTCTCAATTACACCCTGCTGTTGCCGCCAACAAACCACATTTCATGGCATATATAGTTGTTGATCCAATTCTCAACTCACAGCAGTGATTCACATTTTTTCTTAACAGCAGCCTTCATTTCCTTGCATGTATATTTTCTTTGATTCATTGTGTCTCATCTTGCTGCAGTTGTGCAATTCAATCCCTCCTGTCACCTACATATTGTCAATCGGCTGACAGTTTCTATGTGATTTCACAGTATTTAGTACAATACTACTTTATCCATATACCATTAAATAATGTCCTTCTATATGAATGTCTCTAAATTAGCGATCATTGTAAACCTGTGAGGGCTATAATTTCCAGCAGGTTGCTATGAGTGGTTCTAGCAGTTGGTTACTTTTTTTCTCTCTTTTTCTTTTTCTTCCTCTTTTCTTAAGATATTGCTTGTATACTTCAAATCTTTTCATTAGCCTAGAACCCGGTATATATGCATTTTTTTTATTGGTATAGGGTATATATAAAAGTCTCATGACACTTGGTGAACTTCCTTCCGGTTATATCTTTTTATCTTGTGCTAACCCAGTTGTTTTGCAATAAATATGTGGATAAAGTCATTATTTGGAGTTATAAACTTGATGTCATGTGTTGTAATAGCTAGATCTAAATAAGAGTTCACATTCTCTGTTTTAGATAGAATGAATGAGCATTATAAATATCATGAATTACTTGTTATTCATGCATCTTTCCTTTATTTCTCAAATTCTCACAAATGGCAACACGAATGGCACATGCACCATTTCGTAAGAGGTAATTAATTCTAAGTTGATGATTTACATCAATGGCCATAGTCAGGATGTAAACAAGACTTAGTATTTTTATCTTTTATAAAATGACACTAGATCCACACTGGATCCTTTTAAAAAATCATCATATTTTTCTTTAAATATTTTCCTCTTTTATCAGAATTTAATATAAAATTAATTCAATATATATACCAATGGCCATAGTCAGGGTATATTGAGAATTAATTTCATTTTAAACTCTATAAAAGCACTAAAATATGTTCTATTCTTCACCTGAATTTAAATATAGATCATTATATATTACATTCAATGACCATAGTCAAGGATGTATTGTATTTTTAATCTTATTTCAATTCATGTAAAGAATGAAATATGATTTTTCAAAATCCAATTTCAAAAAATTAAATCCATTCATCATTTACGATAGAACAACCTCATATTTTCAAAAATTTTATAAATCCAAGTGATTTCCTTCAGATATATTCTTCACTTCTCAACTCTTGTAAATTCAAATATCATTTTCAGATTCTAAACTTTAAATTCGATGTCCAATTTGACTTTGAAATTCATTTGTATATACAAAATGCAAATCCTAATTCAAATCAAATTTCAAAGTTCAAAAATTCCTGATTCATCTTCTGATTCCCAATTCAAACTTTAAATTCAAAATCCAATTTGATTTCGAAATCCATTTATATATCCAAAAATTCAAATTCTAATTTAAAATTCAAAGTCCAAATTGACTTTGAAATTCATTTGTATATCCAAAATTCAAAATCTAAATGAAATTTCAAAGTTCAAATTAACTTTGAAACTTCCGATTCATCTTCGAATTCAAAACCAAGTTCATCTTCCAAATCCAAAATCAAAGTTTGAGATTGATCCTGAATCTCAAAAGCTTGGCCTTTTCCAAGTTTTAAATTCAATATGGGTTTTCAAAACCCAGATCCATACTCAAAAGTCCCATTTTTGGACTTTCAAAAACTCAAAACCAAAAAAATTAGATCAACTTGGATCCAGTTTTCTAAATACAATTCTACCTTTGGATCTCAGACTTCAGATCCAAATCCATTTTAGGATCCAGAACTCAGTTCTACTTTGGATCTCAGACTTCAGATCCAATTCTATTTTAGGATCCAGAATCCAATTCTACATTGGATCTTAGACTTCAGATTCAAATCCATTTTAGGATCCAGAACTCAATTCTACTTTGGATCTCAAACTTCAGATCCAAATTCCATTTTAGGATCCAAAACCCAATTACATTCCCGAGTCTAGATTTTGAATCCAATTCCATCTTTGGATCTAATTTGAATCTCCTAAATCCATTTCTATTTTTTATGTGCCATTTGATTTTCTCAGATCCATTTTAAGATTCGAATTTAATATCACTTCAAAATTTCATCTTCTTCTCCGAAATCCATGATTAAATTCAAAATCCATTTCTGACTTTGAAACTTCATTTCCTTTTATTTCAAAGCTTCAAAACATTCTTCCTCAAAGTCAAGATTTATTCTTCCAACTCTGATTTACTTCAAAGACTTAGAACTTCTCTGATCTATCTCAGGTTCTAAGTTAAGATTTTACCATTCATAAATCATTTCTTCACTCCATTATCAAGTTCATCTCAGAATACTTGGAAATTTTCAAAACATCTTTCAAAAAGAGCATACATCCTTGCATTGCACAAGCATGATTCTTTGTGCATTTTGAGTTAGAATAAATTCTTAGATAATATTTAGGCAAAGCAAAGAGGCATAAATTCGATCCTTGGTTCGATTACCCCTGGTAAAGGTGCCAGGAAGGGTCAAACCTCGTACCGATGAGCGAATCCCGTCTCTCCACTTTTCCCGCAATATATTTCAAAACGGAGGTGAGTAATTTTCTAAATATTTTCAAATCAAGGTCAAGTGAGACCCCGCAAAAGAGTTCCTCTTCTCTTTCTTTCTTTTTCTTCTCTTCTCTCTTTCTTTTCTGTCTTTTATTTTTTTCTCCCTTCAAAAAGGAGGAAAATAGAGGTTAGAAAAGGAAGAGAGAAGGAAGATAGAGAAAGATACAAGAGAGGAAAATTTTTGCGATGATCATAGTTTTGGCGACCGTGATGGGACATCATCTTTGTCCGGTTGAATCTATGCCTTTGCTTTGCTTTAATATCATCAAAGTCTTTATTCTTCCTATGTCAGCTATATTTTTCATGCAAACCTTAGGAGCCTAGACTCTGTCCTAAGCTGACATCATTGCATATAGGATTTAAGTATGGTTTGGTAGGACCATATTGAGGAGATTATCCATGTTCACATTAGACTTAGGTCTTAAATACAACTCTCCTCAATTTTAGGGATTAAATGTAAACAATGTATGCAAGTGTATACTTCTTTTCATTTAAGTCTATCTCTTTAGGACTTGCATTAGAGCTTTCTGGTTTTATCTGCATGTTGATCATGTTTTTGAAAACATCCCTAACTATATATTGTCCCAGTCTTCACGTTGCTGGGTTGTCTCACTGAACCATAGTTCGGGAGAGAGCCTCACAACTGGACCACTTATTTGGGTTCGCGTCCCCCTACCACGTACCTAAGGGCCATAGTCCGAGGTATATTGGTAGGTGCTCAAGGATGTTGGGAAGCCATTACCTTAGAACCAGAGAGATATCTTTATGCCACGTACTTCGAGCTTCGGCTTGAGTATATCGGCATACCTTGATTGGAATCAGATGATCTAAATCTTACAGTTAGGATTAAGGTCCTATCAGCCATTTTAAAATATTGCATATAGAGTCAGCTTTAGGGAGTGTTGTTTGTGTATCCTTGCTTGTATATCTGTGATAGTGTGATATTTTATGTCTTCCTTATATTTTCCAAAACCTTAGGTATGGTATATATTTCAAAGATTCCTCTTTGTTTTTAAAACCCAGGTGTATTTTTCTTTCTCTTCTTCTTCTTCTTCTAAAATTTCTTCAAAAATTCTTCTGATCCTGCCTACAAGTTCTTCAAAATTTAAGTCTTTACCATTTATCCTCAAATTTTATTTATTCTCTTATTTTCTTCTGATTTTATATTCTTGTTTATATAAAATCTCTTTCCGTCAAGAGATATCCTTTTCAAAAGGGTATTTTTCATATGTTTAGTTGGTTACTCTCCCTCGTAGAGTAACAACATAATTGTCACAAATTTTGTGGTGACTCAATCCCTAGTAATGGGATACAATTTTTTAGATTTCATCCTAAATCCTTCCTCTTGTCAAAAACTTCCCCAAAAGTTTCTTCGGTCTAAAAATCTTCCGCTTTCCTCTACAGAGAGAGCGCCATATTCAAAAATGGTTCAAACAAGAGCAGGAAAAGAAACAGTTCCTCAACTCAGCGACAGTGAGGCAGAAGGGATGAGCTCTCCTAAATCAGTCAGGAGATAGGGTCATAACAGGGGAGATGACATTGACCTCGCTATGTATGATATGTTGCAAAAGATGATGGCAAGGATGATGTCAGAGCAAGCCGAGGCCAAGCTGAAAGAGACAGTTCCTAAAGGCAAGCTGAAGAAGAAGCCTGTAAAAAAGCAAGTCAGAATCATCAGGAAGAAGGTACAACTGGACACTACTTCAGAAGAATCGGAGTCAGTCGAGGAAGAATCGGAAGAGGAAGAGCAAATCGTCTATAAACAGAATCCTCCGAGACAATCCTTAAAGATAGCTGCAAAAGAGCCTGAATCCGTCAATAAGCCCAAGTCTGGGACTCCAGCAGAAGACCTGATGAGCAAGCAGATGAAGGAGATGAATCGAGCAATCAGGGACATTCAAGCCAAGGGTAAAGGCAAGCAGACTTACACTGGCGAAGATTTTTACGATGGTCTAGATGGGGATGATAACCTGGAGAACCTTCCTCATAAATTTCTCAAGTTTGATGGAACTGGCAACCCTAAATCCCACTTAGCCACATTTTATGCAGAGTGCAACCGTTTTAGAAAAGACAACAAAGCATTGTTTATTTGCTTTCCCCGCAGTCTAGAGGGTGTAGCAGCCAGATGGTATGCCGATCACATTAATCCTATCGAACTACGAGAGTTCGATAAGGTAGTAAATTTGTTCATCGAGCGCTTCTTATTCAACACTGAAGCCTCACCTACATTAAATCATCTTTATAACCTGAAGCAAGGAGAGACTGAAAGAGCAGAAGATTTCATTCACAGGTGGAGAAGCACCTGTAATAAGATGAAGGTACCCATTCCAGAGGAACACGCATTGCAGGTAATTCTCAACAATTTCTCTCAGCCCATAAGGAGCCTCATCGCCACTTCCCCGGCGAAATCCTTCATCAAGTTAATCGAGCGAGCTAAATGGCTCGAAGCAGGGATAGAAAGCGGGTTGTACGAGGGCACGCCTTTGGTCAAGAATGTCCAAGACCAGAAGAAAAAGGCGCAATTCGCTCATTCAGTTGATACCTCCTGCAATAATCTTGGCAGCAACAGCAAAGGAAACAAGAACAACAGTGGCAACGGCCCGAGAATAGATCAGAACAAGGGGCAGAAGGAGAGATCCTTTAAAAACAATGATAAACCGCTTCCAATTGGCCTTCAGCAAAAGAGTGATCTTCAAGAGAAGCCCAAGTACATCAAGTGGGAGAAAGATTGAGTCTTCACTCCGTTATCTGAGAGTTTAGAAGTGATTATGGATTACCTTTTGAAGCACGGGATGATCAAACTCCCTAAAATAGCGGATCCTCCCGTAATCTTGGGAAAGTTCAAGGACCAATTCTGCAAGTACCATAGGGCAACGGGGCATGATACAGAGCACTATTTTGTCCTCAAGCACATGATACAAGACTGGATTGACAGAAGTGAGCTGATAGAGGACGAGGAAGAAAAGCAGCCAGTAGTCCTAACAGAACCATTCCCGGACCACTCGAAGAATTAATAAAGTCAAAGTTTTTGTTTTCATTTCCTTTTGTTAGTCGTCTTGTAGGGGCTAGTCAGCCCAGTCTTCTATGATTCTTTTCCTTCAAAGTTCTTGTAAAAATTCAGTTGTTATCAAACCTTTGCTTATCAATTAAATGTCAATTTTTTTTTACATCTTTGATATTCAAATACTTCCTTCTTTTGCCATACTGGGGCATTTAAATTCCTGTTCTTTTCAGAATGCGAGACAATCTTGACATCATTCATGAGAGAAATGATATTACCTATGAGGGCTTTTCAAAAATCATGAAATTTCAAAAAGTCTTTGTTATGACCAAAGAGTTCAAATATTCTTTGGTCTAACCTTTGTCAAAAATCAACCCTCTTGTTGATCATGTTTTCAAAAATAGGTTTTCGAACCATTGCATTGAAAATCAACCCTCGTGTTGATCATGTTTTCCAAAATAGGTTTTTGAACCATTGCATTGAAGGATCAACCCTTGTGTTGGTCTTATCTTCTAAAAATAGGTCTCAAATCTTGTGTCGATCATATTTTCCAAAAGTGGTTTTTCAAACCGTCACATTTAAAGATCAACCCTTGCGTTGATCTTATCTTCCAAAATGGGTTATAAATCATCATATTCAAAGATCAATCCTTGTGTTGGTCTTATCTTTCAAAATGGATTTCAAATCTTTTTATTTCAAAGATCAACCCCTGTGTTGGTCTTATCTTCCAAGATTGGTTTTCAAACATTATCTTCAAAGATCAACCCTTGTATTGATCTTATTATCAATTTTGAACTGTTATTTTTAGAAATCAGATCTATTGTTGACCTTCTTCTTCAAAAATAGGTTTTTCAAACCATTGCTTTCAAAAATTGACCCTCATGATGATCTGTCATGTTTGATTAAAAGGATCAGATATCGTGATCATTCTTCTTATAGTGGATTTTCTTCCCCCAAAATGATTTCTCATTTATCTTTTAAATAAACATTTTTTTTCAAAATCCCATATGCAGGCAGGATCAGAAAAACTCCTTTTTCTCAAATCTTATAAATCTTCAGTTAATTTTGATATTTTTATCAGTTTCATTCATTTTATTCATATTTTTATCAAGTTTACATCAATTTTATCAAGTTTTATCAAATTTATCAATATTTCCTCAATTCTATTAAATTTTATCAATTCTCTACCCTTTCAGGTTAAGGGATAAACCTGATGCCTCTTTTCCATGAGGTATTCCTTTATTCTTCTGCCCTTTCAGGTTAAGGGATAAACCTGACCCTCGTTGTCTGAGGTGTTCCCGCTCAGGTTAAGGGAAAAACCTGACCCTCGTTGTCTGAGGTGTTCCCATTCAGGATAAGGGATAATCCTGAGACCCCTCATAGGAGCAATAACGCTACCTATGAGGATTCTTTTGTAAATACAAGTTTTGTCAACCTTCATTGATTTTTTAAAATTTTCTCTTCATTAAAAATTCCTTAAATTCTTATTCCCATTCAGGATAAGGGATAATCTTGAAACCCCTCGTAGGAGCAATAACGCTACCTATGAGGATTCTTTTGTAAATACAAGTTTTGTCAATCTTTATTGATTTTCTAGATTTATATCAATTTTCCTTCACTAAATTTTCTTAAATTCTATTTTTTTTCCCATTCAGGATAAGGGTTAATCCTGAGACCCCTTATAGGAGCAATGACGCTACCTATGAAGATTCTTTTGTAAATACAAGTTTTGTCAATCTTTGTTGATTTTCTAGATTTATATAAATTTTCCTTAAATTCTATTCTTTTTCCCATTCAGGATAAGGGATAATCCTGAGACCCCTCGTAGGAGCAATAACGCTACCTATGAGGATTCTTTTATAAATACAAGTTTCGTAAACCTTCATTGATTTTCTAAATTTATATCAATTTCTCTTCATTTAAATTCCTTGAATTCTTTTTCCCATTCAGGATAAGGGAAAATCCTGAGACCCCTCGTAGGAGCAATAACGCTACCTATGAGGATTCTTTTGTAAATACAAGTTTCGTCAACCTTTATTGATTTTTTTTAAAATTTATATCAATTTCTCTTCATTTATTTTCCTTAAATTCTATTTTCCCATTCAGGATAAGGGATAATCCTGAAACCCCTCGTAGGAGCAATAACGCTACCTATGAGGATTCTTTTGTAAATACAAGTTTTATCAATCTTTATTGATTTTCTAGATTTATATCAATTTTCCTTCGTTAAATTTTCTTAAATTTTCTCCTTGTTCCCATTCAAGATAAGGGATAATCCTGAGATCACTCATAGGGGCAACCATGCTACCTCTGAGAATTCTTTTTACAAAAATAAATCAATTTCCTTAAATGTTCTACATTTATTTCAAAGTTCTATATCATTCTATCTTCTCAAAGTTTATTCTTTCTATATTCCCTGTTCAGAATAAAGGGTTTAAATCCTGAAAATTGGACTGCATACCTGGCCCATCTAAATCATAGATCATAAATTCTAAATCTTGTCATATCCTTTCTAAATTCAAGTTATTTCTTCACAAAATCTTATATTTCCCCTTCAGGTTAAGGGATAAACCTGAATCATTCTTTTCCTAAATTCTCATCAAATGTCTATTCCATTTCCCCTTCAGGATAAGGGATAATCCTGAAACCCCGACAATCATTCATGCTTCAATCTCTAAATATCTTAAGAATGTTGGTCTCCTTGCCGACTCTCAGTTGGAAAAACCCGGTGCTCGCACTGGTTATTTTGCTAAAGTTTTTAAATCTAAAGATCAAGTTCAGTCCTCGTACTGGTTGTCTTTCAAAAGTTTCGAACTTAAATTAGGTCATTAAATGAAAAGTCTCAGCTACTTCGCTAGTCGTTAAATGATTAAATGAAAAGTCCCAGCTACTTCGTTGGTCGTTAAATGATTAAATGAAAAGTCCCAGCTACTTCGTTGGTCGTTAAATGATTAAATGAAAAGTCCCAGCTACTTCGTCGGTCGTTAAATGATTAAATGAAAAGTCTCAGCTACTTCACTGGTCGTTAAATGATTAAATGAAATGTCCCAGCTACTTCGCTGGTCGTTAAATGATTAAATGAAATGTCCCAGCTACTTCGTTGGTCGTTAAATGATTAAATAAAATGTCCCAGCTACTTCGCTAGTCGTTAAATGATTAAATGAAATGTC
Source organism: Nuphar pumila (assembly GCF_984573655.1). NCBI lineage: Eukaryota > Viridiplantae > Streptophyta > Magnoliopsida > Nymphaeales > Nymphaeaceae > Nuphar > Nuphar pumila. The sequence continues at coordinate 39,291,363 of NC_143261.1, forward strand.
CCAGCTACTTCGCTGGTCATTCAATGAAATGTCCCAGCTACTTCGCTGGTCGTTAAATGATTAAATGAAAAGTCCCAGCTACTTCGTTGGTCGTTAAATGATTAAATGAAAAGTCCCAGCTACTTCGCCAGTCGTTAAATGATTAAATGAAAAGTCTCAGCTACTTCACTGGTCGTTAAATGATTAAATGAAATGTCCCAGCTACTTCGCTGGTTGTTAAATGATTAAATGAAATGTCCCAGCTACTTCGCTGGTCGTTAAATGATTAAATGAAATGTCCCAGCTACTTCGTTGGTCGTTAAATGATTAAATGAAATGTCCCAACTACTTCGTTGGTCGTTCAATGAAATGTCCCAGCTACTTCGCTGGTCGTTAAATGAAATGTCCCAGCTACTTCGCTGGTCGTTAAATGAAATGTCCCAGCTACTTCGCTGGTCGTTAAATGATTAAATGAAATGTCTCAGCTACTTCGCTGGTCGTTAAATGATTAAATAAAATGTCCCAGCTACTTCGCTGGTCGTTAAATGAAATGTCCCAGCTACTTCGCTGGTTGTTAAATGAAATGTCCCAGCTACTTCGCTGGTCGTTAAATGATTAAATGAAATGTCCTAGCTACTTCGTTGGTCGTTAAATGAAATGTCCCAACTACTTCGCTGGTCGTTAAATGAAATGTCCCAGCTACTTTGCTGGTCGTTAAATGAAATGTCCCAGATACTTCGCTGGTCGTTAAATGAAATGTTCCAACTCCTTCGTTGGTCATTAAATGAAATGTCCTAGCTACTTCACTGGTCGTTAAATGAAAGGTTCCAGCTCCTTCGTGAAATTCCACTAGAGGGGGGGTGAATAGTGAAATATGATAATGATCGATAAAATAAAATAATTAAGCAATAAGGCACAACACATAAAACACAGAAGTTATACTGGTTCGGTCAATATCCAGACCTACATCCAGTCCCCAAGCAAACCACTTGAGATTCCACTATAACATCCGAGTTACCGGATAAATAGTACAACACCCTCTTCCCAAGAGGTCTTCTTCTCTCAACAGAGAATGGGCACACCCTCTTCCCAAGAGGTCTTCTTCTCTCAACAGAGAAGGGCAACACCCTCTTTCACAGAGGTCTACTTCTTTAAACAAAGAAGGAATACAGTGAATAACAGAGTTACAATACTTCCTATAGAACCTTCAGAATGATATGAATGCACGAATGAAGGATTCTAAGAATGTTCTGTTTGTCACTCAGAGGATACTCTTTGTCAAAGAGCTGGACTTGACTTTTTCTCTTTTCTTCCTTTTTCTTTTTCTCTTTCTTTTTCAAGGCTCTCTTTTCAAATCACGAATAGAAATTTTTCTCTTTGTAAGCTCACACGTCTATTTCATTCCATTGTTGAATAGTTTATTTGAGTGTGTTTATATAGCCTTTAAAAAGTAGTCGTTACATTTTGGAATTGTAACTTTTTGAAATGTGAAATGTTATGTCATTTCAAAAATATCTTTTAGAGAAGATCGAGAATGCCTTTTTCCATAAGAGTAAAATAGAGGGTACACTAGTCGTTGTATTGTTTTAGGTAATACATATTTTATGTAAAAAGTCTATTTCTTACAATAGTACATTGAACGTTGGGTTGTAGTTTTGTCTTTATTCTAATTAATTATTTGAGGTACATTAGTACTTCTTTGCTTTAAATGAGTGTAAGTACTATGAGTGTTTTGAGATATTTATTTGTACATAGTCATGTCAAGTGTTTTCTTTATGTTGTGTTTTTCAAAGTCTCCAGAGAGAATAAGGACCAAAAGAAGGTCGACATTTTTTTAGAAGGATATTTAACAAGGATTTGTTACAGAAGGCATTTAATGCTTTGTAGAGAGAATGATGACTTCAAGTAAGTCGACATTCTATGGTTATGAAAAAAGGTAACTAGAAAGAATGATGACTTCAAGTAAGTCGACATTCTATGGTTATGAAAAAAGGTAACTAGAGTCCTTTTAAAAACATCTTTTATTTGTTTTTCTTATGTGTAGCCGATTTATGTTTTTGTCTTCTTCTTGTATTAAGAAACATTTCATTAAAGAAGATAACTAAAGTCTTTTCAAAAACATATTTTATTTGTTTTTCTTATGTAGTCGATTTTATGTTTTTGTCTTCTTCTTATAAAAAATATTTCTTTAAAGAGGGAAAACTAGAGTCTTTTCAAAAACATATTTTATTTATTTTCTCCATGTAGTCGATGTTATGTTTGTTTGTCTTTTTCCTACATTCCTTTTTTCATGTTGTCTTGTATATAGTGTAAGGTACAATGACAAAATGTCTTTTTCATAAAAGGTTGTAAGAAGGTACAATTATTATATGACAAAATATCTATTTCATAAAAAGTTGTAAGAAGGTACACTTATTGGTTTTCAAAAAGGAGTTTTTTTGAAACTATCGTATACTTTTATGATATAGTGTTTATGAATGAGTATGTAATATGCAACATGCAAGTTCCTGAAGGTTCTGTTACATATGACTCTAAAGAAGAAAAAAATCTTCATCTTGAGGTAGCCGATCTCTTCATTTGAACTTTAGGAAAGCATGGCTCATCAAGCTTTTTCTTCAAGGAGTATGATTGCACCATAGTTGTACTTGAACAGGAAGTCTCCATCCTTATTGGGTGAGATATCCTTGCATCAAATACTCGTTAGATTTATGGCAAAACATATTCAGTCATAATATAACATTATTTCAAGAGAACATATTATCATATCATATAAAATCAAATGAGACAGTGTATCATATTATGTGACATCAAAACCGAGTTTCTCAACATTCTCCCCCTTTTTGATGATGACAAAATATGCTCCCCCTGTCAAAAAGACATTATGCATAGAAATAATAATATGATAAAAAAGTGAAATAATGTTTAAAGAGAGAATATTTCTCCAATAATGGAGACAGGTTTTCTCCCCCTTTGTCATGGACAAAAAGGAGGGATCAGAGTGAAAAAAAATATTACAGACCAAATATAAAAGTAATTTAAAAGTTATTACAGACAAGGAGTTTTAGTCAGAGTCAGTGGTATTGAGCTTGCGGCGGCGACGACGTGAATCTTGGCCCATTGTCAAGGAGTCAAAGGCCTGTTGAAGAGAGGCTTGATTCCTGAGAAGTAGAGCCTGTGTATTTTGGATGTCGATGAGGGTAGAGAAGATGTCGGCGTCAGAGCTTGCTGGGGGATCAGCTTCACTGGTGCTTTCATCGTCAGAGTGATCTCGAGGGGACCCTTCCTCAGGGAGGTATGAGTCATCGAATGCATCATCAGACCGGTGAATGATGTCTTGGTGGAGAGGCACCTGGAAGTGTTGAAGGATATGGGTGATGAAGTACCCGAAAGGAAGAGAGTGTAAGGTCCGAAAATTGATCATGTTATTAAAAATGATACTGGACCAGTTGATGGGAAAGTTGCAGAAGATTGCATATAGGAGAAGGGAGATTTCGTTTGCCACGAAACCCTTGGAAGGAAGCTTTGGAAAGACGTTGGATGAGAGGATGTGTGAGAGTATTAGAGCATGAGGTTTCAGATTGCTCGTATGCCATGGGAAATGGGTGCAGCGAGTAGAGAGAAGGACTTTCTTAAACACAGTTTGATCTATCGAAACTATGTTAGGAAGCTCAATGCCATAGGAAGAAAGGTTTAGAATGCACCCTAGTTGAGAGATATTGAAGGAGATGAGTTTTCCATGTACCATGGATGTAATGGTGGTGTGGTCTCGGTCTACAGAGAGGTTGGTGTAGAAAATTTTGATGAGATGAGGATAGTAGGTCATGGAGTTAGTCATTCCTAAGATGGGAACAAAATCTTGAAGAGAGGTATGGAGGTCAAGGGATGTGAAGGCGTCGAAGTTTACTAGTTTGCCAGTTTGAATTGGCAAGGTGATAATGTACTGAAAGTGGTGAATTAGGTCTGGGTACCTTAGATCTGCGGAGGTGATCACATTGGTGGAGGAGGAAGCCATTATCGAATGTCTTGAAAATAAAGCACTAGGAGAGAAAGGAGCTTGAACCGAGAGAAAGTTTGTAGAAGGATAGAAAAGTTCGAATGGAATGGTAAGAGAGGAACCAATTGATTAAATAGAAAGAAGAAAATAATTGTTGATATGAAATGAATGACATTGGAAGTGAGTAATTTTTAGATTTTAGTCAAATAAGGAAATCCGTGAGTAGTAAGGTAAGAGACTTGTGAATGATAAATCAAATCAATGTTTTAAGGATAGTGTATTATATTAGATTGAGGAGGACATAGTATTGAAATATATAGATTTTACTATGGGTGAGTTTATCGACTAGTGAGAGAAACCATTAATAGAGTATGGGGTGTCATGTTGAATAAAAAAATGATTGATCTTGAAAATAATGGCCTAATAAAACAAGCAACTTTTTACTCTATGTGGAGGGATTCTAAATACGTGAATAAAAAGATGATATGGATATGTAGAGAGGAAAGAAAGGTGATAAAGGACAACATTTACTTGATTAAGATATGACATAAAGTAGAGGTAGAATAAATAAAGGTTTGCTTGGAGACAAGACTTTAATGATTCTCGATTTTAGTGAGATATACAATAAGAGAGAGGCAAGGTCACGGATGGAAAGAAAAGTCATGATTGCTTATTTAATATAGAAATAGTTTTTATGGAAATAGGTCATAGGGTGATCATGTGATGTGTACTTTGAAAGTTATGACATTTTAAAGAAAAGAGTGCCAAAAAAAATGTTTCATGATTAATGTGTTTTCATATTTGCAATTTTTATGAGTATACGTAGATATGAGAAGGACACATTTGGACTTTGACTAGTGGTAAAAGAGATGATGAGACAAAAAAAAGAGAAAGAGTCAAAAGTATATAAGAATTGATAAATGATAGATTAACAATAAGAATAGACATGGAGGAGTCGGATTCAAAAAAAATGTATTCGAGAGATGAAATGAGGAGACAAGGAAATATTTATGAGTGAAGAGTAATAATTGTGAGTTGTCATAGAGAGAAATGAGATGACATATATGGATTTTTGTGTAGGATAAAGAAGTAATAAAAAAACATGATTGATGAAAGACATAATGATATGATTGATATGAATTATTGTTTATATTCTTAAGGAAGCTCGATTTGAGGAAGTTCATAGTTATTAGAGAATAAGGTTAAGTTTTAAACAAGAATTGACAAGAATGGAGGCTTAATTTGTATATGAGAGAGATGATAATAGAGTGTACGTAATCTATGATATATCAAATGATATAGTAAAGGCAATTTACGTGAGAATATAGCAACTAGATCTTAAAAAAAATAAAAGGACAAAAAAAAAGTCATTCGATTCTAACTAATGAAAAGTAAAAGTTCTCATAAACTAAGTAGAGAGGTGAAACAATTTATCGTAAGACAAGTTATCATAAAGGACAAAAATAATAAAGGAGTTGAGTGATGTGAACATTGTTATGATAGCTTTTAATATAATTAGTTTTTATGGATATGAGAGAAAGGAGATAGGACAAGGAGTTATAATGGATGTGTACTTGAAAGATGACAAGTTGAAAGACATAAAGAATGTGTCTTATAAGAACACGTGAATATGGAAACTTAGTTTGACTAACTAAAAATCGATAAGAAGGAAAGCAATTTAAAATAAGATTTAAACAAGACTTATAAGAAGTATTATAATAAGTGTGATTAATTTATAAGTCACTTAGTTTGCATATTCCTAGTTCTCTTCTAATTCGTGTGAAGTTTTCATGTTTTAATGGTTTAGTGAATATGTTTGCTAACTGTTGATTAGTGGGTATGAATTCTAGTTTAATTATGTTGTTTAAGACTTGTTCTCTTAAGAACTGGTGTCTTATTTGAATGTGCTTAGTTCGTGAGTGTAAAATAGGATTCTTAGATAGGTTTATAGCACTCGTATTATCACAGAAAATAGTTGTATTTTCAAAATTTAAACCAAAATCTTTTAAAGTTTGTTTCATCCAGATGACTTGAGTACAAGCTAGGCTAGCAGCAATGTATTGGGCTTCAGTAGTTGATAATGATACACAGTTTTGTTTCTTACTGAACCATGATACTAGTGAGTGCCCTACATGTGACATGTTCCACTTGTGCTTTTTCTGTCAGATTTACTTCCAGCAAAGTCAGCATCGCTGTATGAGATTAGATCAAATGTAGAGGATTTTGAATAGAATAATCCAAAATCAACTGTCTTTTAAATATCTCATTATTCTTTTTACAGCTTTAAGATGTGATTCTTTTGGATTTGACTGAAATCTAGCACACAAGCAAACACTAAACATTATATCTGGACGGCTAGCAGTTAAATAAAGAAGTGATCCTATCATACCTCGGTATACCTTTGTATCAACAGACTTGCCATCTTCATCTTTGTCCAACACAGTAGTAGTGCTCATAGGAGTAGATTTTGAAGCAGTTGAGTTCATGTTGAACCTCTTCAGAAGTTCACGAGCATACTTAGATTGGTTGATGAAAACTCCATCCTTGGTTTGCTTAATATGCAGTCCAAGAAAGTAGGTGAGTTCTCCCATCATACTCATTTCGAATTCCTTCTGCATGGACTTAGAAAAATCTTCACAGAGAGTGCTGTTAGAAGATCCAAAGATGATGTCGTCGACATAAATTTGAACAATTAGGGTATGATTATTCACTACTTTGACAAATAGTGTAGAATCTGCTTTGCCAACAGAAAAACCAGTTTTTAATAAAAAGGTTTTAAGTCTTTCGTACCAAGCACGAGGTGCTTGTTTTAAACCATACAAAGCACGTTTGAGTTTAAAAATATGATCTGGGTATTGTTCATTTTCAAATCCTGGAGGTTGTTTTACATAGACTTCTTCATTTATAAAACCATTTAAGAAAGCACTTTTAACATCCATTTGAAATAATTTGAAATCCATATAGCTTGCATATGCTAAGAGCATTCTAATAGATTCAAGTCTAGCAACAGGAGCAAATGTTTCATCAAAGTCAATACCTTCCTCCTGGTTGTATCCTTGAGCTACTAGTCTGGCCTTGTTTCTTATAACATTACCTATTTTGTCTAGCTTGTTTCTGAAGATCCATCTTGTCCCAATGATTGGATGATCCTTTGGTCTAGGTACAAGATCCCAAACGTCATTTCTTTGGAATTGATTCAGTTCTTCAGTCATGGCTAGCATCCAGAACTCATCAATGATGGCTTCATCAATCTTCTTTGGTTCAAGTTGAGAAATGAATGTCATGTTTGCAATCCGTTCTAGCTGAGCTCTAGTTTGAACCCCCTTTGTTAGTTCTCCCAAAATCTGCTTTTGAGGATGATCTTTGATATCGACAAAGGTTCTTTGGTGATCATCTTCATTAGACTTAGCTGTGTTGTCTAAAAATAAATCTATACTTTCAACATCATCATCATTAGTTTGTATATGAACAGATTGATCAATAGATTCACAAAAACTAACATGCATAGATTCTTCAATAGTATTATGACTCTTATTGAAAACTCTGTATGCTTTACTATGACTTGAATATCCTAAGAATATGCCTTCAACAGATTTAGCATCAAACTTATCCAGGCTATCTTTTGTGTTTAGGATAAAGCATTTACATTCAAAGACTTTGAAATAGTCTATTATTGGAGTTCTGTCATAGAATAGTTCATAGGGAGTTTTATTTAATAAGGGTTTAATGATAACTCTATTTGTTATGTAGCATGCAGTATTAACAGCTTCTGCCCAAAAAGATTTTGCAAGATTATTGTGTTGGAGCATAGTCCTTGCAGATTCTTGAAGGGTTCTATTCTTTCTTTCTACTACACCATTTTGAGGTGCAGCTCTAGGAAAGGCAAAGTTATGAGAAATACCATGCAAGTTACAAAAATTTTCAAAGAGTTCATTTTCAAATTCTCCTCCATGGTCACTACGGATTTTAACAATCGAACACGATTTTTCGTTTTGTAATTTTGTACATAAGATTTCAAACTGACAAAACGTGTCACTTTTGTTTTTCAAAAATATTACCCAAGTAAACCTTGAGTAATCATCTACAATGACAAAAGCATATTTATTATGATTAAGGCTAGCTACCCTAGAAGGACCAAAAAGGTCCAGATGGAGAAGCTCTAAAGGTCTTTTACTTGAAATGACATTTTTTGATTTAAAAGAAGATTTTGACAATTTTCCTAATTGACATGCATCACAAAAATAATCCTTTTTAAAAGATATGTTGGGTAACCCACGTACTAACTTATCTTTAGCTAGTTTAGAAATGTATTTAGAATTGACATGGCCCATTCTCATGTGCCATAGATGTTGAGTGTCATTATTAGCTATGAGGCAATGTTCTGTGATGTTTTCTAGGTACAGTTCATATATATTATTCTTTCTTATACCTTTTAAGATGATGTTTTCATTTGTGTCAGCTATGAGGCATGCATCATGATTAAAGCTAACATTATAACCTGTGTCACACATTTGACTGATACTTAGTAGGTTATGTTTTAAGCCTTTAACAAGGAGAACGTCTTTGATAAGAGGTTTGTCTATGTTACCAATATTTCCAATACCAATTATCAAACCTTTGTTGTTGTCTCCAAAGGTGACGGTTCCTCCTTCTTTATGATGAAGAACAACAAAAAGGTCTGGATGTCCTGTCATGTGCTTTGAACATCCACTATCTAGTATCCATCTGTTCTTCTTCTTTGGAGCCTGCAAAACATTAAGTAAATCTCCTTTTTGGTACCCAATCGGGTCCTTTTTTGTTAGACTTTGGAACCCATATCCATTTGGATTTGGGTTTGTCTATCTCTTTAGAGGAGTTAAAAAGATTATCATTATAATACTCTTTATTTGGTTCAGATGAACTTTTCACAAACGTGGTCTTTTGATTTATACAAGAAGGTTTTTTGAAATGAGAATAGCCAATACCATTCTTGTAAAAGGAGACCTTCTGAGAGGATAAGAGTTTATCCAAGTTCTCTTTACCTTTAGTAAACTTGAAAACCGTTTTCATGAGGTTCTCAGTTTTACTTTTTAGCTCTGAAATTTCTACTTGCATATCTTTAGTTTTGGAGCTAGTAGAAGAAATTTCAGACATAAGCAAAAGATTTTTCTTTTTCAACTCAGAATTTTCACTGCTGAGTTTTTCATTCTCTTGAGAAAGCTTTAAATTTTCAGATTTTAAAACTTTATTTTTGAAACTCAATTTTCTAGATTCTTCAAATAGTTCTTGAAAAGCATCTAGAAGTTCTTCAAAGGAAAAATCAGAGATTTCACTTACCGAACTTTCGTTTGCCATGAAGCACATATTTGCAGTTTCGGCTTCATCATCACTTGACTCTTCACTAGTGGATGGTTTTGAATCATCCCATTGAGCATGCAGAGCCTTTTTCTTGAAGAATCTCTTCTTTGGTTCCTCAGTTCTGAACTTTCTTTTGAGAAGGGGACAGTCACGTTTTAAGTGGCCTAGCTTATTACACTGAAAGCACATGGGATCTTCTTTAAGATCTTTTCTTTCCTTGTGCCTGTTTGGAAGCCGGTTCCTTCTCATGAAGCGCTGGAATTTTTTGGTAAGTAGCGCAATTTTTGATTCTTTATCTGAGTCTTCATTCTCAGATAGGGCTGGGAAAGCTAGAGTTTTCTTTACTGGTTGCTCTTCTTCCCTTCTTTCTTTCATGTGGACTTCATAGGCCATAAGATTGCCTATTAAGTCGTCCAATGTAAGTTTAGATATATCTTGAGCTTCTTCAATAGCAGTAGTCTTTTTCTCCCAATCAGTTGTGAGAGATCTCAAGATTTTCTTCACCTTTTCAGTCTGGGAATATGTTACACCCAGAGATTTCAGATCATTGGTGATGTTGGTGAATCTGGTAAACATCTCTGTGATGGGTTCATCTTTGTTTATTTTGAACAACTCATATTTTCTAACAAGAGATGATATTTTGGCTTCTTTTACTTTGTTGGTTCCTTCATGAATAACCTCCAAAGAATGCCAAATGTCATATGCAGATTCACATATAGATATTCTGTTGAATTCATTCTGATCAATGGCACAATATAAGGCATTCATAGCCTTTGCATTTAGGTTTGCCATTTTCTTTTCTTCATCAGACCATAAGTTATAGTCTGCGGATGGAGATGTGTATGGATGCTCAACAATTTTCCATACAGCAAAGTCTATGGATTTGAGAAAGATAGCCATTCTGCACTTCCAATATCCATAGTTGGAGCCATTGAAGAAAGGAGGACGAGATGCGTGTTGACCTTCAATATCACGAGCATAAGAGGTAGATGTCATTTGTGCTGGAAGACTTGTTACGTCGAAACCAGCAAACCTGCTCTGATACCAAATGAAATTCCACTAGAGGGGGGGTGAATAGTGAAATATGATAATGATCGATAAAATAAAATAATTAAGCAATAAGGCACAACACATAAAACACAGAAGTTATACTGGTTCGGTCAATATCCAGACCTACATCCAGTCCCCAAGCAAACCACTTGAGATTCCACTATAACATCCGAGTTACCGGATAAATAGTACAACACCCTCTTCCCAAGAGGTCTTCTTCTCTCAACAGAGAAGGGGCACACCCTCTTCCCAAGAGGTCTTCTTCTCTCAACAGAGAAGGGCAACACCCTCTTTCACAGAGGTCTACTTCTTTAAACAAAGAAGGAATACAGTGAATAACAGAGTTACAATACTTCCTATAGAACCTTCAGAATGATATGAATGCACGAATGAAGGATTCTAAGAATGTTCTGTTTGTCACTCAGAGGATACTCTTTGTCAAAGAGCTGAACTTGACTTTTTCTCTTTTCTTCCTTTTTCTTTTTCTCTTTCTTTTTCAAGGCTCTCTTTTCAAATCACGAATAGAAATTTTTCTCTTTGTAAGCTCACACGTCTATTTCATTCCATTGTTGAATAGTTTATTTGAGTGTGTTTATATAGCCTTTAAAAAGTAGTCGTTACATTTTGGAATTGTAACTTTTTGAAATGTGAAATGTTATGTCATTTCAAAAATATCTTTTAGAGAAGATCGAGAATGCCTTTTTCCATAAGAGTAAAATAGAGGGTACACTAGTCGTTGTATTGTTTTAGGTAATACATATTTTATGTAAAAAGTCTATTTCTTACAATAGTACATTGAACGTTGGGTTGTAGTTTTGTCTTTTTTCTAATTAATGATTTGAGGTACATTAGTACTTCTTTGCTTTAAATGAGTGTAAGTACTATGAGTGTTTTGAGATATTTATTTGTACATAGTCATGTCAAGTGTTTTCTTTATGTTGTGTTTTTCAAAGTCTCCAGAGAGAATAAGGACCAAAAGAAGGTCGACATTTTTTGAGAAGGATATTTAACAAGGATTTGTTACAGAAGGCATTTAATGCTTTGTAGAGAGAATGATGACTTCAAGTAAGTCGACATTCTATGGTTATGAAAAAAGGTAACTAGAAAGAATGATGACTTCAAGTATGTCGACATTCTATGGTTATGAAAAAAGGTAACTAGAGTCCTTTTAAAAACATCTTTTATTTGTTTTTCTTATGTGTAGCCGATTTATGTTTTTGTCTTCTTCTTGTATTAAGAAACATTTCATTAAAGAAGATAACTAAAGTCTTTTCAAAAACATATTTTATTTGTTTTTCTTATGTAGTCGATTTTATGTTTTTGTCTTCTTCTTATAAAAAATATTTCTTTAAAGAGGGAAAACTAGAGTCTTTTCAAAAACATATTTTATTTGTTTTCTCCATGTAGTCGATGTTATGTTTGTTTGTCTTTTTCCTACATTCCTTTTTTCATGTTGTCTTGTATATAGTGTAAGGTACAATGACAAAATGTCTTTTTCATAAAAGGTTGTAAGAAGGTACAATTATTATATGACAAAATATCTTTTTCATAAAAGGTTGTAAGAAGGTACACTTATTGGTTTTCAAAAAGGAGTTTTTTTGAAACTATCGTATACTTTTATGATATAGTGTTTATGAATGAGTATGTAATATGCAACATGCAAGTTCCTGAAGGTTCTGTTACATATGACTCTAAAGAAGAAAAAAATCTTCATCTTGAGGTAGCCGATCTCCTCATTTGAACTTTAGGAAAGCATGGCTCATCAAGCTTTTTCTTCAAGGAGTATGATTGCACCATAGTTGTACTTGAACAGAAAGTCTCCATCCTTATTGGGTGAGATATCCTTGCATCAAATACTCGTTAGATTTATGGCAAAACATATTCAGTCATAATATAACATTATTTCAAGAGAACATATTATCATATCATATAAAATCAAATGAGACAGTGTATCATATTATGTGACATCAAAACCGAGTTTCTCAACATTCTCCCCCTTTTTGATGATGACAAAATATGCTCCCCCTGTCAAAAAGACATTATGCATAGAAATAATAATATGATAAAAAAGTGAAATAATGTTTAAAGAGAGAATATTTCTCCAATAATGGAGACAGGTTTTCTCCCCCTTTGTCATGGACAAAAAGGAGGGATCAGAGTAAAAAAAAATATTACAGACCAAATATAAAAGTAATTTAAAAGTTATTACAGACACAAAGTTTTAGTCAGAGTCAGTGGTATTGAGCTTGCGGCGGCGACGACGTGAATCTTGGCCCATTGTCAAGGAGTCAAAGGCCTGTTGAAGAGAGGTTTGATTCCTGAGAAGTAGAGCCTGTGTATTTTGGATGTCGATGAGGGTAGAGAAGATGTCGGCGTCAGAGCTTGCTGGGGGATCAGCTTCACTGGTGCTTTCATCGTCAGAGTGATCTCGAGGGGACCCTTCCTCAGGGAGGTATGAGTCATCGAATGCATCATCAGACCGGTGAATGATGTCTTGGTGGAGAGGCACCTGGAAGTGTTGAAGGATATGGGTGATGAAGTACCCGAAAGGAAGAGAGTGTAAGGTCCGAAAATTGATCATGTTATTAAAAATGATACTGGACCAGTTGATGGGAAAGTTGCAGAAGATTGCATATAGGAGAAGGGAGATTTCGTTTGCCACGAAACCCTTGGAAGGAAGCTTTGGAAAGACGTTGGATGAGAGGATGTGTGAGAGTATTAGAGCATGAGGTTTCAGATTGCTCGTATGCCATGGGAAATGGGTGCAGTGAGTAGAGAGAAGGACTTTCTTAAACACAGTTTGATCTATCGAAACTATGTTAGGAAGCTCAATGCCATAGGAAGAAAGGTTTAGAATGCACCCTAGTTGAGAGATATTGAAGGAGATGAGTTTTCCATGTACCATGGATGTAATGGTGGTGTGGTCTCGGTCTACAGAGAGGTTGGTGTAGAAAATTTTGATGAGATGAGGATAGTAGGTCATGGAGTTAGTCATTCCTAAGATGGGAACAAAATCTTGAAGAGAGGTATGGAGGTCAAGGGATGTGAAGGCGTCGAAGTTTACTAGTTTGCCAGTTTGAATTGGCAAGGTGATAATGTACTGAAAGTGGTGAATTAGGTCTGGGTACCTTAGATTTGCGGAGGTGATCACATTGGTGGAGGAGGAAGCCATTATCGAATGTCTTGAAAATAAAGCACTAGGAGAGAAAGGAGCTTGAACCGAGAGAAAGTTTGTAGAAGGATAGAAAAGTTCGAATGGAATGGTAAGAGAGGAACCAATTGATTAAATAGAAAGAAGAAAATAATTGTTGATATGAAATGAATGACATTGGAAGTGAGTAATTTTTAGATTTTAGTCAAATAAGGAAATCCGTGAGTAGTAAGGTAAGAGACTTGTGAATGATAAATCAAATCAATGTTTTAAGGATAGTGTATTATATTAGATTGAGGAGGACATAGTATTGAAATATATAGATTTTACTATGGGTGAGTTTATCGACTAGTGAGAGAAACCATTAATAGAGTATGGGGTGTCATGTTGAATAAAAAAATGATTGATCTTGAAAATAATGGCCTAATAAAACAAGCAACTTTTTACTCTATGTGGAGGGATTCTAAATACGTGAATAAAAAGATGATATGGATATGTAGAGAGGAAAGAAAGGTGATAAAGGACAACATTTACTTGATTAAGATATGACATAAAGTAGAGGTAGAATAAATAAAGGTTTGCTTGGAGACAAGACTTTAATGATTCTCGATTTTAGTGAGATATACAATAAGAGAGAGGCAAGGTCACGGATGGAAAGAAAAGTCATGATTGCTTATTTAATATAGAAATAGTTTTTATGGAAATAGGTCATAGGGTGATCATGTGATGTGTACTTTGAAAGTTATGACATTTTAAAGAAAAGAGTGCCAAAAAAAATGTTTCATGATTAATGTGTTTTCATATTTGCAATTTTTATGAGTATACGTAGATATGAGAAGGACACATTTGGACTTTGACTAGTGGTAAAAGAGATGATGAGACAAAAAAAAGAGAAAGAGTCAAAAGTATATAAGAATTGATAAATGATAGATTAACAATAAGAATAGACATGGAGGAGTCGGATTCAAAAAAAATGTATTCGAGAGATGAAATGAGGAGACAAGGAAATATTTATGAGTGAAGAGTAATAATTGTGAGTTGTCATAGAGAGAAATGAGATGACATATATGGATTTTTGTGTAGGATAAAGAAGTAATAAAAAAACATGATTGATGAAAGACATAATGATATGATTGATATGAATTATTGTTTATATTCTTAAGGAAGCTCGATTTGAGGAAGTTCATAGTTATTAGAGAATAAGGTTAAGTTTTAAACAAGAATTGACAAGAATGGAGGCTTAATTTGTATATGAGAGAGATGATAATAGAGTGTACGTAATCTATGATATATCAAATGATATAGTAAAGGCAATTTACGTGAGAATATAGCAACTAGATCTTAAAAAAAATAAAAGGACAAAAAAAAAGTCATTCGATTCTAACTAATGAAAAGTAAAAGTTCTCATAAACTAAGTAGAGAGGTGAAACAATTTATCGTAAGACAAGTTATCATAAAGGACAAAAATAATAAAGGAGTTGAGTGATGTGAACATTGTTATGATAGCTTTTAATATAATTAGTTTTTATGGATATGAGAGAAAGGAGATAGGACAAGGAGTTATAATGGATGTGTACTTGAAAGATGACAAGTTGAAAGACATAAAGAATGTGTCTTATAAGAACACGTGAATATGGAAACTTAGTTTGACTAACTAAAAATCGATAAGAAGGAAAGCAATTTAAAATAAGATTTAAACAAGACTTATAAGAAGTATTATAATAAGTGTGATTAATTTATAAGTCACTTAGTTTGCATATTCCTAGTTCTCTTCTAATTCGTGTGAAGTTTTCATGTTTTAATGGTTTAGTGAATATGTTTGCTAACTGTTGATTAGTGGGTATGAATTCTAGTTTAATTATGTTGTTTAAGACTTGTTCTCTTAAGAACTGGTGTCTTATTTGAATGTGCTTAGTTCGTGAGTGTAAAATAGGATTCTTAGATAGGTTTATAGCACTCGTATTATCACAGAAAATAGTTGTATTTTCAAAATTTAAACCAAAATCTTTTAAAGTTTGTTTCATCCAGATGACTTGAGTACAAGCTAGGCTAGCAGCAATGTATTGGGCTTCAGTAGTTGATAATGATACACAGTTTTGTTTCTTACTGAACCATGATACTAGTGAGTGCCCTACATGTGACATGTTCCACTTGTGCTTTTTCTGTCAGATTTACTTCCAGCAAAGTCAGCATCGCTGTATGAGATTAGATCAAATGTAGAGGATTTTGAATAGAATAATCCAAAATCAACTGTCTTTTAAATATCTCATTATTCTTTTTACAGCTTTAAGATGTGATTCTTTTGGATTTGACTGAAATCTAGCACACAAGCAAACACTAAACATTATATCTGGACGGCTAGCAGTTAAATAAAGAAGTGATCCTATCATACCTCGGTATACCTTTGTATCAACAGACTTGCCATCTTCATCTTTGTCCAACACAGTAGTAGTGCTCATAGGAGTAGATTTTGAAGCAGTTGAGTTCATGTTGAACCTCTTCAGAAGTTCACGAGCATACTTAGATTGGTTGATGAAAACTCCATCCTTGGTTTGCTTAATATGCAGTCCAAGAAAGTAGGTGAGTTCTCCCATCATACTCATTTCGAATTCCTTCTGCATGGACTTAGAAAAATCTTCACAGAGAGTGCTGTTAGAAGATCCAAAGATGATGTCGTCGACATAAATTTGAACAATTAGGGTATGATTATTCACTACTTTGACAAATAGTGTAGAATCTGCTTTGCCAACAGAAAAACCAGTTTTTAATAAAAAGGTTTTAAGTCTTTCGTACCAAGCACGAGGTGCTTGTTTTAAACCATACAAAGCACGTTTGAGTTTAAAAATATGATCTGGGTATTGTTCATTTTCAAATCCTGGAGGTTGTTTTACATAGACTTCTTCATTTATAAAACCATTTAAGAAAGCACTTTTAACATCCATTTGAAATAATTTGAAATCCATATAGCTTGCATATGCTAAGAGCATTCTAATAGATTCAAGTCTAGCAACAGGAGCAAATGTTTCATCAAAGTCAATACCTTCCTCCTGGTTGTATCCTTGAGCTACTAGTCTGGCCTTGTTTCTTATAACATTACCTATTTTGTCTAGCTTGTTTCTGAAGATCCATCTTGTCCCAATGATTGGATGATCCTTTGGTCTAGGTACAAGATCCCAAACGTCATTTCTTTGGAATTGATTCAGTTCTTCAGTCATGGCTAGCATCCAGAACTCATCAATGATGGCTTCATCAATCTTCTTTGGTTCAAGTTGAGAAATGAATGTCATGTTTGCAATCCGTTCTAGCTGAGCTCTAGTTTGAACCCCCTTTGTTAGTTCTCCCAAAATCTGCTTTTGAGGATGATCTTTGATATCGACAAAGGTTCTTTGGTGATCATCTTCATTAGACTTAGCTGTGTTGTCTAAAAATAAATCTATACTTTCAACATCATCATCATTAGTTTGTATATGAACAGATTGATCAATAGATTCACAAAAACTAACATGCATAGATTCTTCAATAGTATTATGACTCTTATTGAAAACTCTGTATGCTTTACTATGACTTGAATATCCTAAGAATATGCCTTCAACAGATTTAGCATCAAACTTATCCAGGCTATCTTTTGTGTTTAGGATAAAGCATTTACATTCAAAGACTTTGAAATAGTCTATTATTGGAGTTCTGTCATAGAATAGTTCATAGGGAGTTTTATTTAATAAGGGTTTAATGATAACTCTATTTGTTATGTAGCATGCAGTATTAACAGCTTCTGCCCAAAAAGATTTTGCAAGATTATTGTGTTGGAGCATAGTCCTTGCAGATTCTTGAAGGGTTCTATTCTTTCTTTCTACTACACCATTTTGAGGTGCAGCTCTAGGAAAGGCAAAGTTATGAGAAATACCATGCAAGTTACAAAAATTTTCAAAGAGTTCATTTTCAAATTCTCCTCCATGGTCACTACGGATTTTAACAATCGAACACGATTTTTCGTTTTGTAATTTTGTACATAAGATTTCAAACTGACAAAACGTGTCACTTTTGTTTTTCAAAAATATTACCCAAGTAAACCTTGAGTAATCATCTACAATGACAAAAGCATATTTATTATGATTAAGGCTAGCTACCCTAGAAGGACCAAAAAGGTCCAGATGGAGAAGCTCTAAAGGTCTTTTACTTGAAATGACATTTTTTGATTTAAAAGAAGATTTTGACAATTTTCCTAATTGACATGCATCACAAAAATAATCCTTTTTAAAAGATATGTTGGGTAACCCACGTACTAACTTATCTTTAGCTAGTTTAGAAATGTATTTAGAATTGACATGGCCCATTCTCATGTGCCATAGATGTTGAGTGTCATTATTAGCTATGAGGCAATGTTCTGTGATGTTTTCTAGGTACAGTTCATATATATTATTCTTTCTTATACCTTTTAAGATGATGTTTTCATTTGTGTCAGCTATGAGGCATGCATCATGATTAAAGCTAACATTATAACCTGTGTCACACATTTGACTGATACTTAGTAGGTTATGTTTTAAGCCTTTAACAAGGAGAACGTCTTTGATAAGAGGTTTGTCTATGTTACCAATATTTCCAATACCAATTATCAAACCTTTGTTGTTGTCTCCAAAGGTGACGGTTCCTCCTTCTTTATGATGAAGAACAACAAAAAGGTCTGGATGTCCTGTCATGTGCTTTGAACATCCACTATCTAGTATCCATCTGTTCTTCTTCTTTGGAGCCTGCAAAACATTAAGTAAATCTCCTTTTTGGTACCCAATCGGGTCCTTTTTTGTTAGACTTTGGAACCCATATCCATTTGGATTTGGGTTTGTCTATCTCTTTAGAGGAGTTAAAAAGATTATCATTATAATACTCTTTATTTGGTTCAGATGAACTTTTCACAAACGTGGTCTTTTGATTTATACAAGAAGGTTTTTTGAAATGAGAATAGCCAATACCATTCTTGTAAAAGGAGACCTTCTGAGAGGATAAGAGTTTATCCAAGTTCTCTTTACCTTTAGTAAACTTGAAAACCGTTTTCATGAGGTTCTCAGTTTTACTTTTTAGCTCTGAAATTTCTACTTGCATATCTTTAGTTTTGGAGCTAGTAGAAGAAATTTCAGACATAAGCAAAAGATTTTTCTTTTTCAACTCAGAATTTTCACTGCTGAGTTTTTCATTCTCTTGAGAAAGCTTTAAATTTTCAGATTTTAAAACTTTATTTTTGAAACTCAATTTTCTAGATTCTTCAAATAGTTCTTGAAAAGCATCTAGAAGTTCTTCAAAGGAAAAATCAGAGATTTCACTTACCGAACTTTCGTTTGCCATGAAGCACATATTTGCAGTTTCGGCTTCATCATCACTTGACTCTTCACTAGTGGATGGTTTTGAATCATCCCATTGAGCATGCAGAGCCTTTTTCTTGAAGAATCTCTTCTTTGGTTCCTCAGTTCTGAACTTTCTTTTGAGAAGGGGACAGTCACGTTTTAAGTGGCCTAGCTTATTACACTGAAAGCACATGGGATCTTCTTTAAGATCTTTTCTTTCCTTGTGCCTGTTTGGAAGCCGGTTCCTTCTCATGAAGCGCTGGAATTTTTTGGTAAGTAGCGCAATTTTTGATTCTTTATCTGAGTCTTCATTCTCAGATAGGGCTGGGAAAGCTAGAGTTTTCTTTACTGGTTGCTCTTCTTCCCTTCTTTCTTTCATGTGGACTTCATAGGCCATAAGATTGCCTATTAAGTCGTCCAATGTAAGTTTAGATATATCTTGAGCTTCTTCAATAGCAGTAGTCTTTTTCTCCCAATCAGTTGTGAGAGATCTCAAGATTTTCTTCACCTTTTCAGTCTGGGAATATGTTACACCCAGAGATTTCAGATCATTGGTGATGTTGGTGAATCTGGTAAACATCTCTGTGATGGGTTCATCTTTGTTTATTTTGAACAACTCATATTTTCTAACAAGAGATGATATTTTGGCTTCTTTTACTTTGTTGGTTCCTTCATGAATAACCTCCAAAGAATGCCAAATGTCATATGCAGATTCACATATAGATATTCTGTTGAATTCATTCTGATCAATGGCACAATATAAGGCATTCATAGCCTTTGCATTTAGGTTTGCCATTTTCTTTTCTTCATCAGACCATAAGTTATAGTCTGCGGATGGAGATGTGTATGGATGCTCAACAATTTTCCATACAGCAAAGTCTATGGATTTGAGAAAGATAGCCATTCTGCACTTCCAATATCCATAGTTGGAGCCATTGAAGAAAGGAGGACGAGATGCGTGTTGACCTTCAATATCACGAGCATAAGAGGTAGATGTCATTTGTGCTGGAAGACTTGTTACGTCGAAACCAGCAAACCTGCTCTGATACCAAATGAAATTCCACTAGAGGGGGGGTGAATAGTGAAATATGATAATGATCGATAAAATAAAATAATTAAGCAATAAGGCACAACACATAAAACACAGAAGTTATACTGGTTCGGTCAATATCCAGACCTACATCCAGTCCCCAAGCAAACCACTTGAGATTCCACTATAACATCCGAGTTACCGGATAAATAGTACAACACCCTCTTCCCAAGAGGTCTTCTTCTCTCAACAGAGAAGGGGCACACCCTCTTCCCAAGAGGTCTTCTTCTCTCAACAGAGAAGGGCAACACCCTCTTTCACAGAGGTCTACTTCTTTAAACAAAGAAGGAATACAGTGAATAACAGAGTTACAATACTTCCTATAGAACCTTCAGAATGATATGAATGCACGAATGAAGGATTCTAAGAATGTTCTGTTTGTCACTCAGAGGATACTCTTTGTCAAAGAGCTGAACTTGACTTTTTCTCTTTTCTTCCTTTTTCTTTTTCTCTTTCTTTTTCAAGGCTCTCTTTTCAAATCACGAATAGAAATTTTTCTCTTTGTAAGCTCACACGTCTATTTCATTCCATTGTTGAATAGTTTATTTGAGTGTGTTTATATAGCCTTTAAAAAGTAGTCGTTACATTTTGGAATTGTAACTTTTTGAAATGTGAAATGTTATGTCATTTCAAAAATATCTTTTAGAGAAGATCGAGAATGCCTTTTTCCATAAGAGTAAAATAGAGGGTACACTAGTCGTTGTATTGTTTTAGGTAATACATATTTTATGTAAAAAGTCTATTTCTTACAATAGTACATTGAACGTTGGGTTGTAGTTTTGTCTTTATTCTAATTAATTATTTGAGGTACATTAGTACTTCTTTGCTTTAAATGAGTGTAAGTACTATGAGTGTTTTGAGATATTTATTTGTACATAGTCATGTCAAGTGTTTTCTTTATGTTGTGTTTTTCAAAGTCTCCAGAGAGAATAAGGACCAAAAGAAGGTCGACATTTTTTGAGAAGGATATTTAACAAGGATTTGTTACAGAAGGCATTTAATGCTTTGTAGAGAGAATGATGACTTCAAGTAAGTCGACATTCTATGGTTATGAAAAAAGGTAACTAGAAAGAATGATGACTTCAAGTATGTCGACATTCTATGGTTATGAAAAAAGGTAACTAGAGTCCTTTTAAAAACATCTTTTATTTGTTTTTCTTATGTGTAGCCGATTTATGTTTTTGTCTTCTTCTTGTATTAAGAAACATTTCATTAAAGAAGATAACTAAAGTCTTTTCAAAAACATATTTTATTTGTTTTTCTTATGTAGTCGATTTTATGTTTTTGTCTTCTTCTTATAAAAAATATTTCTTTAAAGAGGGAAAACTAGAGTCTTTTCAAAAACATATTTTATTTGTTTTCTCCATGTAGTCGATGTTATGTTTGTTTGTCTTTTTCCTACATTCCTTTTTTCATGTTGTCTTGTATATAGTGTAAGGTACAATGACAAAATGTCTTTTTCATAAAAGGTTGTAAGAAGGTACAATTATTATATGACAAAATATCTTTTTCATAAAAGGTTGTAAGAAGGTACACTTATTGGTTTTCAAAAAGGAGTTTTTTTGAAACTATCGTATACTTTTATGATATAGTGTTTATGAATGAGTATGTAATATGCAACATGCAAGTTCCTGAAGGTTCTGTTACATATGACTCTAAAGAAGAAAAAAATCTTCATCTTGAGGTAGCCGATCTCCTCATTTGAACTTTAGGAAAGCATGGCTCATCAAGCTTTTTCTTCAAGGAGTATGATTGCACCATAGTTGTACTTGAACAGGAAGTCTCCATCCTTATTGGGTGAGATATCCTTGCATCAAATACTCGTTAGATTTATGGCAAAACATATTCAGTCATAATATAACATTATTTCAAGAGAACATATTATCATATCATATAAAATCAAATGAGACAGTGTATCATATTATGTGACATCAAAACCGAGTTTCTCAACATTCTCCCCCTTTTTGATGATGACAAAATATGCTCCCCCTGTCAAAAAGACATTATGCATAGAAATAATAATATGATAAAAAAGTGAAATAATGTTTAAAGAGAGAATATTTCTCCAATAATGGAGACAGGTTTTCTCCCCCTTTGTCATGGACAAAAAGGAGGGATCAGAGTGAAAAAAAATATTACAGACCAAATATAAAAGTAATTTAAAAGTTATTACAGACAAGGAGTTTTAGTCAGAGTCAGTGGTATTGAGCTTGCGGCGGCGACGACGTGAATCTTGGCCCATTGTCAAGGAGTCAAAGGCCTGTTGAAGAGAGGCTTGATTCCTGAGAAGTAGAGCCTGTGTATTTTGGATGTCGATGAGGGTAGAGAAGATGTCGGCGTCAGAGCTTGCTGGGGGATCAGCTTCACTGGTGCTTTCATCGTCAGAGTGATCTCGAGGGGACCCTTCCTCAGGGAGGTATGAGTCATCGAATGCATCATCAGACCGGTGAATGATGTCTTGGTGGAGAGGCACCTGGAAGTGTTGAAGGATATGGGTGATGAAGTACCCGAAAGGAAGAGAGTGTAAGGTCCGAAAATTGATCATGTTATTAAAAATGATACTGGACCAGTTGATGGGAAAGTTGCAGAAGATTGCATATAGGAGAAGGGAGATTTCGTTTGCCACGAAACCCTTGGAAGGAAGCTTTGGAAAGACGTTGGATGAGAGGATGTGTGAGAGTATTAGAGCATGAGGTTTCAGATTGCTCGTATGCCATGGGAAATGGGTGCAGCGAGTAGAGAGAAGGACTTTCTTAAACACAGTTTGATCTATCGAAACTATGTTAGGAAGCTCAATGCCATAGGAAGAAAGGTTTAGAATGCACCCTAGTTGAGAGATATTGAAGGAGATGAGTTTTCCATGTACCATGGATGTAATGGTGGTGTGGTCTCGGTCTACAGAGAGGTTGGTGTAGAAAATTTTGATGAGATGAGGATAGTAGGTCATGGAGTTAGTCATTCCTAAGATGGGAACAAAATCTTGAAGAGAGGTATGGAGGTCAAGGGATGTGAAGGCGTCGAAGTTTACTAGTTTGCCAGTTTGAATTGGCAAGGTGATAATGTACTGAAAGTGGTGAATTAGGTCTGGGTACCTTAGATTTGCGGAGGTGATCACATTGGTGGAGGAGGAAGCCATTATCGAATGTCTTGAAAATAAAGCACTAGGAGAGAAAGGAGCTTGAACCGAGAGAAAGTTTGTAGAAGGATAGAAAAGTTCGAATGGAATGGTAAGAGAGGAACCAATTGATTAAATAGAAAGAAGAAAATAATTGTTGATATGAAATGAATGACATTGGAAGTGAGTAATTTTTAGATTTTAGTCAAATAAGGAAATCCGTGAGTAGTAAGGTAAGAGACTTGTGAATGATAAATCAAATCAATGTTTTAAGGATAGTGTATTATATTAGATTGAGGAGGACATAGTATTGAAATATATAGATTTTACTATGGGTGAGTTTATCGACTAGTGAGAAAAACCATTAATAGAGTATGGGGTGTCATGTTGAATAAAAAAATGATTGATCTTGAAAATAATGGCCTAATAAAACAAGCAACTTTTTACTCTATGTGGAGGGATTCTAAATACGTGAATAAAAAGATGATATGGATATGTAGAGAGGAAAGAAAGGTGATAAAGGACAACATTTACTTGATTAAGATATGACATAAAGTAGAGGTAGAATAAATAAAGGTTTGCTTGGAGACAAGACTTTAATGATTCTCGATTTTAGTGAGATATACAATAAGAGAGAGGCAAGGTCACGGATGGAAAGAAAAGTCATGATTGCTTATTTAATATAGAAATAGTTTTTATGGAAATAGGTCATAGGGTGATCATGTGATGTGTACTTTGAAAGTTATGACATTTTAAAGAAAAGAGTGCCAAAAAAAATGTTTCATGATTAATGTGTTTTCATATTTGCAATTTTTATGAGTATACGTAGATATGAGAAGGACACATTTGGACTTTGACTAGTGGTAAAAGAGATGATGAGACAAAAAAAAGAGAAAGAGTCAAAAGTATATAAGAATTGATAAATGATAGATTAACAATAAGAATAGACATGGAGGAGTCGGATTCAAAAAAAATGTATTCGAGAGATGAAATGAGGAGACAAGGAAATATTTATGAGTGAAGAGTAATAATTGTGAGTTGTCATAGAGAGAAATGAGATGACATATATGGATTTTTGTGTAGGATAAAGAAGTAATAAAAAAACATGATTGATGAAAGACATAATGATATGATTGATATGAATTATTGTTTATATTCTTAAGGAAGCTCGATTTGAGGAAGTTCATAGTTATTAGAGAATAAGGTTAAGTTTTAAACAAGAATTGACAAGAATGGAGGCTTAATTTGTATATGAGAGAGATGATAATAGAGTGTACGTAATCTATGATATATCAAATGATATAGTAAAGGCAATTTACGTGAGAATATAGCAACTAGATCTTAAAAAAAATAAAAGGACAAAAAAAAAGTCATTCGATTCTAACTAATGAAAAGTAAAAGTTCTCATAAACTAAGTAGAGAGGTGAAACAATTTATCGTAAGACAAGTTATCATAAAGGACAAAAATAATAAAGGAGTTGAGTGATGTGAACATTGTTATGATAGCTTTTAATATAATTAGTTTTTATGGATATGAGAGAAAGGAGATAGGACAAGGAGTTATAATGGATGTGTACTTGAAAGATGACAAGTTGAAAGACATAAAGAATGTGTCTTATAAGAACACGTGAATATGGAAACTTAGTTTGACTAACTAAAAATCGATAAGAAGGAAAGCAATTTAAAATAAGATTTAAACAAGACTTATAAGAAGTATTATAATAAGTGTGATTAATTTATAAGTCACTTAGTTTGCATATTCCTAGTTCTCTTCTAATTCGTGTGAAGTTTTCATGTTTTAATGGTTTAGTGAATATGTTTGCTAACTGTTGATTAGTGGGTATGAATTCTAGTTTAATTATGTTGTTTAAGACTTGTTCTCTTAAGAACTGGTGTCTTATTTGAATGTGCTTAGTTCGTGAGTGTAAAATAGGATTCTTAGATAGGTTTATAGCACTCGTATTATCACAGAAAATAGTTGTATTTTCAAAATTTAAACCAAAATCTTTTAAAGTTTGTTTCATCCAGATGACTTGAGTACAAGCTAGGCTAGCAGCAATGTATTGGGCTTCAGTAGTTGATAATGATACACAGTTTTGTTTCTTACTGAACCATGATACTAGTGAGTGCCCTACATGTGACATGTTCCACTTGTGCTTTTTCTGTCAGATTTACTTCCAGCAAAGTCAGCATCGCTGTATGAGATTAGATCAAATGTAGAGGATTTTGAATAGAATAATCCAAAATCAACTGTCTTTTAAATATCTCATTATTCTTTTTACAGCTTTAAGATGTGATTCTTTTGGATTTGACTGAAATCTAGCACACAAGCAAACACTAAACATTATATCTGGACGGCTAGCAGTTAAATAAAGAAGTGATCCTATCATACCTCGGTATACCTTTGTATCAACAGACTTGCCATCTTCATCTTTGTCCAACACAGTAGTAGTGCTCATAGGAGTAGATTTTGAAGCAGTTGAGTTCATGTTGAACCTCTTCAGAAGTTCACGAGCATACTTAGATTGGTTGATGAAAACTCCATCCTTGGTTTGCTTAATATGCAGTCCAAGAAAGTAGGTGAGTTCTCCCATCATACTCATTTCGAATTCCTTCTGCATGGACTTAGAAAAATCTTCACAGAGAGTGCTGTTAGAAGATCCAAAGATGATGTCGTCGACATAAATTTGAACAATTAGGGTATGATTATTCACTACTTTGACAAATAGTGTAGAATCTGCTTTGCCAACAGAAAAACCAGTTTTTAATAAAAAGGTTTTAAGTCTTTCGTACCAAGCACGAGGTGCTTGTTTTAAACCATACAAAGCACGTTTGAGTTTAAAAATATGATCTGGGTATTGTTCATTTTCAAATCCTGGAGGTTGTTTTACATAGACTTCTTCATTTATAAAACCATTTAAGAAAGCACTTTTAACATCCATTTGAAATAATTTGAAATCCATATAGCTTGCATATGCTAAGAGCATTCTAATAGATTCAAGTCTAGCAACAGGAGCAAATGTTTCATCAAAGTCAATACCTTCCTCCTGGTTGTATCCTTGAGCTACTAGTCTGGCCTTGTTTCTTATAACATTACCTATTTTGTCTAGCTTGTTTCTGAAGATCCATCTTGTCCCAATGATTGGATGATCCTTTGGTCTAGGTACAAGATCCCAAACGTCATTTCTTTGGAATTGATTCAGTTCTTCAGTCATGGCTAGCATCCAGAACTCATCAATGATGGCTTCATCAATCTTCTTTGGTTCAAGTTGAGAAATGAATGTCATGTTTGCAATCCGTTCTAGCTGAGCTCTAGTTTGAACCCCCTTTGTTAGTTCTCCCAAAATCTGCTTTTGAGGATGATCTTTGATATCGACAAAGGTTCTTTGGTGATCATCTTCATTAGACTTAGCTGTGTTGTCTAAAAATAAATCTATACTTTCAACATCATCATCATTAGTTTGTATATGAACAGATTGATCAATAGATTCACAAAAACTAACATGCATAGATTCTTCAATAGTATTATGACTCTTATTGAAAACTCTGTATGCTTTACTATGACTTGAATATCCTAAGAATATGCCTTCAACAGATTTAGCATCAAACTTATCCAGGCTATCTTTTGTGTTTAGGATAAAGCATTTACATTCAAAGACTTTGAAATAGTCTATTATTGGAGTTCTGTCATAGAATAGTTCATAGGGAGTTTTATTTAATAAGGGTTTAATGATAACTCTATTTGTTATGTAGCATGCAGTATTAACAGCTTCTGCCCAAAAAGATTTTGCAAGATTATTGTGTTGGAGCATAGTCCTTGCAGATTCTTGAAGGGTTCTATTCTTTCTTTCTACTACACCATTTTGAGGTGCAGCTCTAGGAAAGGCAAAGTTATGAGAAATACCATGCAAGTTACAAAAATTTTCAAAGAGTTCATTTTCAAATTCTCCTCCATGGTCACTACGGATTTTAACAATCGAACACGATTTTTCGTTTTGTAATTTTGTACATAAGATTTCAAACTGACAAAACGTGTCACTTTTGTTTTTCAAAAATATTACCCAAGTAAACCTTGAGTAATCATCTACAATGACAAAAGCATATTTATTATGATTAAGGCTAGCTACCCTAGAAGGACCAAAAAGGTCCAGATGGAGAAGCTCTAAAGGTCTTTTACTTGAAATGACATTTTTTGATTTAAAAGAAGATTTTGACAATTTTCCTAATTGACATGCATCACAAAAATAATCCTTTTTAAAAGATATGTTGGGTAACCCACGTACTAACTTATCTTTAGCTAGTTTAGAAATGTATTTAGAATTGACATGGCCCATTCTCATGTGCCATAGATGTTGAGTGTCATTATTAGCTATGAGGCAATGTTCTGTGATGTTTTCTAGGTACAGTTCATATATATTATTCTTTCTTATACCTTTTAAGATGATGTTTTCATTTGTGTCAGCTATGAGGCATGCATCATGATTAAAGCTAACATTATAACCTGTGTCACACATTTGACTGATACTTAGTAGGTTATGTTTTAAGCCTTTAACAAGGAGAACGTCTTTGATAAGAGGTTTGTCTATGTTACCAATATTTCCAATACCAATTATCAAACCTTTGTTGTTGTCTCCAAAGGTGACGGTTCCTCCTTCTTTATGATGAAGAACAACAAAAAGGTCTGGATGTCCTGTCATGTGCTTTGAACATCCACTATCTAGTATCCATCTGTTCTTCTTCTTTGGAGCCTGCAAAACATTAAGTAAATCTCCTTTTTGGTACCCAATCGGGTCCTTTTTTGTTAGACTTTGGAACCCATATCCATTTGGATTTGGGTTTGTCTATCTCTTTAGAGGAGTTAAAAAGATTATCATTATAATACTCTTTATTTGGTTCAGATGAACTTTTCACAAACGTGGTCTTTTGATTTATACAAGAAGGTTTTTTGAAATGAGAATAGCCAATACCATTCTTGTAAAAGGAGACCTTCTGAGAGGATAAGAGTTTATCCAAGTTCTCTTTACCTTTAGTAAACTTGAAAACCGTTTTCATGAGGTTCTCAGTTTTACTTTTTAGCTCTGAAATTTCTACTTGCATATCTTTAGTTTTGGAGCTAGTAGAAGAAATTTCAGACATAAGCAAAAGATTTTTCTTTTTCAACTCAGAATTTTCACTGCTGAGTTTTTCATTCTCTTGAGAAAGCTTTAAATTTTCAGATTTTAAAACTTTATTTTTGAAACTCAATTTTCTAGATTCTTCAAATAGTTCTTGAAAAGCATCTAGAAGTTCTTCAAAGGAAAAATCAGAGATTTCACTTACCGAACTTTCGTTTGCCATGAAGCACATATTTGCAGTTTCGGCTTCATCATCACTTGACTCTTCACTAGTGGATGGTTTTGAATCATCCCATTGAGCATGCAGAGCCTTTTTCTTGAAGAATCTCTTCTTTGGTTCCTCAGTTCTGAACTTTCTTTTGAGAAGGGGACAGTCACGTTTTAAGTGGCCTAGCTTATTACACTGAAAGCACATGGGATCTTCTTTAAGATCTTTTCTTTCCTTGTGCCTGTTTGGAAGCCGGTTCCTTCTCATGAAGCGCTGGAATTTTTTGGTAAGTAGCGCAATTTTTGATTCTTTATCTGAGTCTTCATTCTCAGATAGGGCTGGGAAAGCTAGAGTTTTCTTTACTGGTTGCTCTTCTTCCCTTCTTTCTTTCATGTGGACTTCATAGGCCATAAGATTGCCTATTAAGTCGTCCAATGTAAGTTTAGATATATCTTGAGCTTCTTCAATAGCAGTAGTCTTTTTCTCCCAATCAGTTGTGAGAGATCTCAAGATTTTCTTCACCTTTTCAGTCTGGGAATATGTTACACCCAGAGATTTCAGATCATTGGTGATGTTGGTGAATCTGGTAAACATCTCTGTGATGGGTTCATCTTTGTTTATTTTGAACAACTCATATTTTCTAACAAGAGATGATATTTTGGCTTCTTTTACTTTGTTGGTTCCTTCATGAATAACCTCCAAAGAATGCCAAATGTCATATGCAGATTCACATATAGATATTCTGTTGAATTCATTCTGATCAATGGCACAATATAAGGCATTCATAGCCTTTGCATTTAGGTTTGCCATTTTCTTTTCTTCATCAGACCATAAGTTATAGTCTGCGGATGGAGATGTGTATGGATGCTCAACAATTTTCCATACAGCAAAGTCTATGGATTTGAGAAAGATAGCCATTCTGCACTTCCAATATCCATAGTTGGAGCCATTGAAGAAAGGAGGACGAGATGCGTGTTGACCTTCAATATCACGAGCATAAGAGGTAGATGTCATTTGTGCTGGAAGACTTGTTACGTCGAAACCAGCAAACCTGCTCTGATACCAAATGAAATTCCACTAGAGGGGGGGTGAATAGTGAAATATGATAATGATCGATAAAATAAAATAATTAAGCAATAAGGCACAACACATAAAACACAGAAGTTATACTGGTTCGGTCAATATCCAGACCTACATCCAGTCCCCAAGCAAACCACTTGAGATTCCACTATAACATCCGAGTTACCGGATAAATAGTACAACACCCTCTTCCCAAGAGGTCTTCTTCTCTCAACAGAGAAGGGGCACACCCTCTTCCCAAGAGGTCTTCTTCTCTCAACAGAGAAGGGCAACACCCTCTTTCACAGAGGTCTACTTCTTTAAACAAAGAAGGAATACAGTGAATAACAGAGTTACAATACTTCCTATAGAACCTTCAGAATGATATGAATGCACGAATGAAGGATTCTAAGAATGTTCTGTTTGTCACTCAGAGGATACTCTTTGTCAAAGAGCTGAACTTGACTTTTTCTCTTTTCTTCCTTTTTCTTTTTCTCTTTCTTTTTCAAGGCTCTCTTTTCAAATCACGAATAGAAATTTTTCTCTTTGTAAGCTCACACGTCTATTTCATTCCATTGTTGAATAGTTTATTTGAGTGTGTTTATATAGCCTTTAAAAAGTAGTCGTTACATTTTGGAATTGTAACTTTTTGAAATGTGAAATGTTATGTCATTTCAAAAATATCTTTTAGAGAAGATCGAGAATGCCTTTTTCCATAAGAGTAAAATAGAGGGTACACTAGTCGTTGTATTGTTTTAGGTAATACATATTTTATGTAAAAAGTCTATTTCTTACAATAGTACATTGAACGTTGGGTTGTAGTTTTGTCTTTTTTCTAATTAATGATTTGAGGTACATTAGTACTTCTTTGCTTTAAATGAGTGTAAGTACTATGAGTGTTTTGAGATATTTATTTGTACATAGTCATGTCAAGTGTTTTCTTTATGTTGTGTTTTTCAAAGTCTCCAGAGAGAATAAGGACCAAAAGAAGGTCGACATTTTTTGAGAAGGATATTTAACAAGGATTTGTTACAGAAGGCATTTAATGCTTTGTAGAGAGAATGATGACTTCAAGTAAGTCGACATTCTATGGTTATGAAAAAAGGTAACTAGAAAGAATGATGACTTCAAGTATGTCGACATTCTATGGTTATGAAAAAAGGTAACTAGAGTCCTTTTAAAAACATCTTTTATTTGTTTTTCTTATGTGTAGCCGATTTATGTTTTTGTCTTCTTCTTGTATTAAGAAACATTTCATTAAAGAAGATAACTAAAGTCTTTTCAAAAACATATTTTATTTGTTTTTCTTATGTAGTCGATTTTATGTTTTTGTCTTCTTCTTATAAAAAATATTTCTTTAAAGAGGGAAAACTAGAGTCTTTTCAAAAACATATTTTATTTGTTTTCTCCATGTAGTCGATGTTATGTTTGTTTGTCTTTTTCCTACATTCCTTTTTTCATGTTGTCTTGTATATAGTGTAAGGTACAATGACAAAATGTCTTTTTCATAAAAGGTTGTAAGAAGGTACAATTATTATATGACAAAATATCTTTTTCATAAAAGGTTGTAAGAAGGTACACTTATTGGTTTTCAAAAAGGAGTTTTTTTGAAACTATCGTATACTTTTATGATATAGTGTTTATGAATGAGTATGTAATATGCAACATGCAAGTTCCTGAAGGTTCTGTTACATATGACTCTAAAGAAGAAAAAAATCTTCATCTTGAGGTAGCCGATCTCCTCATTTGAACTTTAGGAAAGCATGGCTCATCAAGCTTTTTCTTCAAGGAGTATGATTGCACCATAGTTGTACTTGAACAGAAAGTCTCCATCCTTATTGGGTGAGATATCCTTGCATCAAATACTCGTTAGATTTATGGCAAAACATATTCAGTCATAATATAACATTATTTCAAGAGAACATATTATCATATCATATAAAATCAAATGAGACAGTGTATCATATTATGTGACATCAAAACCGAGTTTCTCAACATTCTCCCCCTTTTTGATGATGACAAAATATGCTCCCCCTGTCAAAAAGACATTATGCATAGAAATAATAATATGATAAAAAAGTGAAATAATGTTTAAAGAGAGAATATTTCTCCAATAATGGAGACAGGTTTTCTCCCCCTTTGTCATGGACAAAAAGGAGGGATCAGAGTGAAAAAAAATATTACAGACCAAATATAAAAGTAATTTAAAAGTTATTACAGACACAGAGTTTTAGTCAGAGTCAGTGGTATTGAGCTTGCGGCGGCGACGACGTGAATCTTGGCCCATTGTCAAGGAGTCAAAGGCCTGTTGAAGAGAGGTTTGATTCCTGAGAAGTAGAGCCTGTGTATTTTGGATGTCGATGAGGGTAGAGAAGATGTCGGCGTCAGAGCTTGCTGGGGGATCAGCTTCACTGGTGCTTTCATCGTCAGAGTGATCTCGAGGGGACCCTTCCTCAGGGAGGTATGAGTCATCGAATGCATCATCAGACCGGTGAATGATGTCTTGGTGGAGAGGCACCTGGAAGTGTTGAAGGATATGGGTGATGAAGTACCCGAAAGGAAGAGAGTGTAAGGTCCGAAAATTGATCATGTTATTAAAAATGATACTGGACCAGTTGATGGGAAAGTTGCAGAAGATTGCATATAGGAGAAGGGAGATTTCGTTTGCCACGAAACCCTTGGAAGGAAGCTTTGGAAAGACGTTGGATGAGAGGATGTGTGAGAGTATTAGAGCATGAGGTTTCAGATTGCTCGTATGCCATGGGAAATGGGTGCAGTGAGTAGAGAGAAGGACTTTCTTAAACACAGTTTGATCTATCGAAACTATGTTAGGAAGCTCAATGCCATAGGAAGAAAGGTTTAGAATGCACCCTAGTTGAGAGATATTGAAGGAGATGAGTTTTCCATGTACCATGGATGTAATGGTGGTGTGGTCTCGGTCTACAGAGAGGTTGGTGTAGAAAATTTTGATGAGATGAGGATAGTAGGTCATGGAGTTAGTCATTCCTAAGATGGGAACAAAATCTTGAAGAGAGGTATGGAGGTCAAGGGATGTGAAGGCGTCGAAGTTTACTAGTTTGCCAGTTTGAATTGGCAAGGTGATAATGTACTGAAAGTGGTGAATTAGGTCTGGGTACCTTAGATTTGCGGAGGTGATCACATTGGTGGAGGAGGAAGCCATTATCGAATGTCTTGAAAATAAAGCACTAGGAGAGAAAGGAGCTTGAACCGAGAGAAAGTTTGTAGAAGGATAGAAAAGTTCGAATGGAATGGTAAGAGAGGAACCAATTGATTAAATAGAAAGAAGAAAATAATTGTTGATATGAAATGAATGACATTGGAAGTGAGTAATTTTTAGATTTTAGTCAAATAAGGAAATCCGTGAGTAGTAAGGTAAGAGACTTGTGAATGATAAATCAAATCAATGTTTTAAGGATAGTGTATTATATTAGATTGAGGAGGACATAGTATTGAAATATATAGATTTTACTATGGGTGAGTTTATCGACTAGTGAGAGAAACCATTAATAGAGTATGGGGTGTCATGTTGAATAAAAAAATGATTGATCTTGAAAATAATGGCCTAATAAAACAAGCAACTTTTTACTCTATGTGGAGGGATTCTAAATACGTGAATAAAAAGATGATATGGATATGTAGAGAGGAAAGAAAGGTGATAAAGGACAACATTTACTTGATTAAGATATGACATAAAGTAGAGGTAGAATAAATAAAGGTTTGCTTGGAGACAAGACTTTAATGATTCTCGATTTTAGTGAGATATACAATAAGAGAGAGGCAAGGTCACGGATGGAAAGAAAAGTCATGATTGCTTATTTAATATAGAAATAGTTTTTATGGAAATAGGTCATAGGGTGATCATGTGATGTGTACTTTGAAAGTTATGACATTTTAAAGAAAAGAGTGCCAAAAAAAATGTTTCATGATTAATGTGTTTTCATATTTGCAATTTTTATGAGTATACGTAGATATGAGAAGGACACATTTGGACTTTGACTAGTGGTAAAAGAGATGATGAGACAAAAAAAAGAGAAAGAGTCAAAAGTATATAAGAATTGATAAATGATAGATTAACAATAAGAATAGACATGGAGGAGTCGGATTCAAAAAAAATGTATTCGAGAGATGAAATGAGGAGACAAGGAAATATTTATGAGTGAAGAGTAATAATTGTGAGTTGTCATAGAGAGAAATGAGATGACATATATGGATTTTTGTGTAGGATAAAGAAGTAATAAAAAAACATGATTGATGAAAGACATAATGATATGATTGATATGAATTATTGTTTATATTCTTAAGGAAGCTCGATTTGAGGAAGTTCATAGTTATTAGAGAATAAGGTTAAGTTTTAAACAAGAATTGACAAGAATGGAGGCTTAATTTGTATATGAGAGAGATGATAATAGAGTGTACGTAATCTATGATATATCAAATGATATAGTAAAGGCAATTTACGTGAGAATATAGCAACTAGATCTTAAAAAAAATAAAAGGACAAAAAAAAAGTCATTCGATTCTAACTAATGAAAAGTAAAAGTTCTCATAAACTAAGTAGAGAGGTGAAACAATTTATCGTAAGACAAGTTATCATAAAGGACAAAAATAATAAAGGAGTTGAGTGATGTGAACATTGTTATGATAGCTTTTAATATAATTAGTTTTTATGGATATGAGAGAAAGGAGATAGGACAAGGAGTTATAATGGATGTGTACTTGAAAGATGACAAGTTGAAAGACATAAAGAATGTGTCTTATAAGAACACGTGAATATGGAAACTTAGTTTGACTAACTAAAAATCGATAAGAAGGAAAGCAATTTAAAATAAGATTTAAACAAGACTTATAAGAAGTATTATAATAAGTGTGATTAATTTATAAGTCACTTAGTTTGCATATTCCTAGTTCTCTTCTAATTCGTGTGAAGTTTTCATGTTTTAATGGTTTAGTGAATATGTTTGCTAACTGTTGATTAGTGGGTATGAATTCTAGTTTAATTATGTTGTTTAAGACTTGTTCTCTTAAGAACTGGTGTCTTATTTGAATGTGCTTAGTTCGTGAGTGTAAAATAGGATTCTTAGATAGGTTTATAGCACTCGTATTATCACAGAAAATAGTTGTATTTTCAAAATTTAAACCAAAATCTTTTAAAGTTTGTTTCATCCAGATGACTTGAGTACAAGCTAGGCTAGCAGCAATGTATTGGGCTTCAGTAGTTGATAATGATACACAGTTTTGTTTCTTACTGAACCATGATACTAGTGAGTGCCCTACATGTGACATGTTCCACTTGTGCTTTTTCTGTCAGATTTACTTCCAGCAAAGTCAGCATCGCTGTATGAGATTAGATCAAATGTAGAGGATTTTGAATAGAATAATCCAAAATCAACTGTCTTTTAAATATCTCATTATTCTTTTTACAGCTTTAAGATGTGATTCTTTTGGATTTGACTGAAATCTAGCACACAAGCAAACACTAAACATTATATCTGGACGGCTAGCAGTTAAATAAAGAAGTGATCCTATCATACCTCGGTATACCTTTGTATCAACAGACTTGCCATCTTCATCTTTGTCCAACACAGTAGTAGTGCTCATAGGAGTAGATTTTGAAGCAGTTGAGTTCATGTTGAACCTCTTCAGAAGTTCACGAGCATACTTAGATTGGTTGATGAAAACTCCATCCTTGGTTTGCTTAATATGCAGTCCAAGAAAGTAGGTGAGTTCTCCCATCATACTCATTTCGAATTCCTTCTGCATGGACTTAGAAAAATCTTCACAGAGAGTGCTGTTAGAAGATCCAAAGATGATGTCGTCGACATAAATTTGAACAATTAGGGTATGATTATTCACTACTTTGACAAATAGTGTAGAATCTGCTTTGCCAACAGAAAAACCAGTTTTTAATAAAAAGGTTTTAAGTCTTTCGTACCAAGCACGAGGTGCTTGTTTTAAACCATACAAAGCACGTTTGAGTTTAAAAATATGATCTGGGTATTGTTCATTTTCAAATCCTGGAGGTTGTTTTACATAGACTTCTTCATTTATAAAACCATTTAAGAAAGCACTTTTAACATCCATTTGAAATAATTTGAAATCCATATAGCTTGCATATGCTAAGAGCATTCTAATAGATTCAAGTCTAGCAACAGGAGCAAATGTTTCATCAAAGTCAATACCTTCCTCCTGGTTGTATCCTTGAGCTACTAGTCTGGCCTTGTTTCTTATAACATTACCTATTTTGTCTAGCTTGTTTCTGAAGATCCATCTTGTCCCAATGATTGGATGATCCTTTGGTCTAGGTACAAGATCCCAAACGTCATTTCTTTGGAATTGATTCAGTTCTTCAGTCATGGCTAGCATCCAGAACTCATCAATGATGGCTTCATCAATCTTCTTTGGTTCAAGTTGAGAAATGAATGTCATGTTTGCAATCCGTTCTAGCTGAGCTCTAGTTTGAACCCCCTTTGTTAGTTCTCCCAAAATCTGCTTTTGAGGATGATCTTTGATATCGACAAAGGTTCTTTGGTGATCATCTTCATTAGACTTAGCTGTGTTGTCTAAAAATAAATCTATACTTTCAACATCATCATCATTAGTTTGTATATGAACAGATTGATCAATAGATTCACAAAAACTAACATGCATAGATTCTTCAATAGTATTATGACTCTTATTGAAAACTCTGTATGCTTTACTATGACTTGAATATCCTAAGAATATGCCTTCAACAGATTTAGCATCAAACTTATCCAGGCTATCTTTTGTGTTTAGGATAAAGCATTTACATTCAAAGACTTTGAAATAGTCTATTATTGGAGTTCTGTCATAGAATAGTTCATAGGGAGTTTTATTTAATAAGGGTTTAATGATAACTCTATTTGTTATGTAGCATGCAGTATTAACAGCTTCTGCCCAAAAAGATTTTGCAAGATTATTGTGTTGGAGCATAGTCCTTGCAGATTCTTGAAGGGTTCTATTCTTTCTTTCTACTACACCATTTTGAGGTGCAGCTCTAGGAAAGGCAAAGTTATGAGAAATACCATGCAAGTTACAAAAATTTTCAAAGAGTTCATTTTCAAATTCTCCTCCATGGTCACTACGGATTTTAACAATCGAACACGATTTTTCGTTTTGTAATTTTGTACATAAGATTTCAAACTGACAAAACGTGTCACTTTTGTTTTTCAAAAATATTACCCAAGTAAACCTTGAGTAATCATCTACAATGACAAAAGCATATTTATTATGATTAAGGCTAGCTACCCTAGAAGGACCAAAAAGGTCCAGATGGAGAAGCTCTAAAGGTCTTTTACTTGAAATGACATTTTTTGATTTAAAAGAAGATTTTGACAATTTTCCTAATTGACATGCATCACAAAAATAATCCTTTTTAAAAGATATGTTGGGTAACCCACGTACTAACTTATCTTTAGCTAGTTTAGAAATGTATTTAGAATTGACATGGCCCATTCTCATGTGCCATAGATGTTGAGTGTCATTATTAGCTATGAGGCAATGTTCTGTGATGTTTTCTAGGTACAGTTCA
The DNA here is from genome assembly GCF_984573655.1 of Nuphar pumila. Lineage (NCBI taxonomy): Eukaryota > Viridiplantae > Streptophyta > Magnoliopsida > Nymphaeales > Nymphaeaceae > Nuphar > Nuphar pumila. The sequence goes on from NC_143261.1 coordinate 39,328,366, forward strand.
TATATATTATTCTTTCTTATACCTTTTAAGATGATGTTTTCATTTGTGTCAGCTATGAGGCATGCATCATGATTAAAGCTAACATTATAACCTGTGTCACACATTTGACTGATACTTAGTAGGTTATGTTTTAAGCCTTTAACAAGGAGAACGTCTTTGATAAGAGGTTTGTCTATGTTACCAATATTTCCAATACCAATTATCAAACCTTTGTTGTTGTCTCCAAAGGTGACGGTTCCTCCTTCTTTATGATGAAGAACAACAAAAAGGTCTGGATGTCCTGTCATGTGCTTTGAACATCCACTATCTAGTATCCATCTGTTCTTCTTCTTTGGAGCCTGCAAAACATTAAGTAAATCTCCTTTTTGGTACCCAATCGGGTCCTTTTTTGTTAGACTTTGGAACCCATATCCATTTGGATTTGGGTTTGTCTATCTCTTTAGAGGAGTTAAAAAGATTATCATTATAATACTCCTTATTTGGTTCAGATGAACTTTTCACAAACGTGGTCTTTTGATTTATACAAGAAGGTTTTTTGAAATGAGAATAGCCAATACCATTCTTGTAAAAGGAGACCTTCTGAGAGGATAAGAGTTTATCCAAGTTCTCTTTACCTTTAGTAAACTTGAAAACCGTTTTCATGAGGTTCTCAGTTTTACTTTTTAGCTCTGAAATTTCTACTTGCATATCTTTAGTTTTGGAGCTAGTAGAAGAAATTTCAGACATAAGCAAAAGATTTTTCTTTTTCAACTCAGAATTTTCACTGCTGAGTTTTTCATTCTCTTGAGAAAGCTTTAAATTTTCAGATTTTAAAACTTTATTTTTGAAACTCAATTTTCTAGATTCTTCAAATAGTTCTTGAAAAGCATCTAGAAGTTCTTCAAAGGAAAAATCAGAGATTTCACTTACCGAACTTTCGTTTGCCATGAAGCACATATTTGCAGTTTCGGCTTCATCATCACTTGACTCTTCACTAGTGGATGGTTTTGAATCATCCCATTGAGCATGCAGAGCCTTTTTCTTGAAGAATCTCTTCTTTGGTTCCTCAGTTCTGAACTTTCTTTTGAGAAGGGGACAGTCACGTTTTAAGTGGCCTAGCTTATTACACTGAAAGCACATGGGATCTTCTTTAAGATCTTTTCTTTCCTTGTGCCTGTTTGGAAGCCGGTTCCTTCTCATGAAGCGCTGGAATTTTTTGGTAAGTAGCGCAATTTTTGATTCTTTATCTGAGTCTTCATTCTCAGATAGGGCTGGGAAAGCTAGAGTTTTCTTTACTGGTTGCTCTTCTTCCCTTCTTTCTTTCATGTGGACTTCATAGGCCATAAGATTGCCTATTAAGTCGTCCAATGTAAGTTTAGATATATCTTGAGCTTCTTCAATAGCAGTAGTCTTTTTCTCCCAATCAGTTGTGAGAGATCTCAAGATTTTCTTCACCTTTTCAGTCTGGGAATATGTTACACCCAGAGATTTCAGATCATTGGTGATGTTGGTGAATCTGGTAAACATCTCTGTGATGGGTTCATCTTTGTTTATTTTGAACAACTCATATTTTCTAACAAGAGATGATATTTTGGCTTCTTTTACTTTGTTGGTTCCTTCATGAATAACCTCCAAAGAATGCCAAATGTCATATGCAGATTCACATATAGATATTCTGTTGAATTCATTCTGATCAATGGCACAATATAAGGCATTCATAGCCTTTGCATTTAGGTTTGCCATTTTCTTTTCTTCATCAGACCATAAGTTATAGTCTGCGGATGGAGATGTGTATGGATGCTCAACAATTTTCCATACAGCAAAGTCTATGGATTTGAGAAAGATAGCCATTCTGCACTTCCAATATCCATAGTTGGAGCCATTGAAGAAAGGAGGACGAGATGCGTGTTGACCTTCAATATCACGAGCATAAGAGGTAGATGTCATTTGTGCTGGAAGACTTGTTACGTCGAAACCAGCAAACCTGCTCTGATACCAAATGAAATTCCACTAGAGGGGGGGTGAATAGTGAAATATGATAATGATCGATAAAATAAAATAATTAAGCAATAAGGCACAACACATAAAACACAGAAGTTATACTGGTTCGGTCAATATCCAGACCTACATCCAGTCCCCAAGCAAACCACTTGAGATTCCACTATAACATCCGAGTTACCGGATAAATAGTACAACACCCTCTTCCCAAGAGGTCTTCTTCTCTCAACAGAGAAGGGGCACACCCTCTTCCCAAGAGGTCTTCTTCTCTCAACAGAGAAGGGCAACACCCTCTTTCACAGAGGTCTACTTCTTTAAACAAAGAAGGAATACAGTGAATAACAGAGTTACAATACTTCCTATAGAACCTTCAGAATGATATGAATGCACGAATGAAGGATTCTAAGAATGTTCTGTTTGTCACTCAGAGGATACTCTTTGTCAAAGAGCTGAACTTGACTTTTTCTCTTTTCTTCCTTTTTCTTTTTCTCTTTCTTTTTCAAGGCTCTCTTTTCAAATCACGAATAGAAATTTTTCTCTTTGTAAGCTCACACGTCTATTTCATTCCATTGTTGAATAGTTTATTTGAGTGTGTTTATATAGCCTTTAAAAAGTAGTCGTTACATTTTGGAATTGTAACTTTTTGAAATGTGAAATGTTATGTCATTTCAAAAATATCTTTTAGAGAAGATCGAGAATGCCTTTTTCCATAAGAGTAAAATAGAGGGTACACTAGTCGTTGTATTGTTTTAGGTAATACATATTTTATGTAAAAAGTCTATTTCTTACAATAGTACATTGAACGTTGGGTTGTAGTTTTGTCTTTTTTCTAATTAATGATTTGAGGTACATTAGTACTTCTTTGCTTTAAATGAGTGTAAGTACTATGAGTGTTTTGAGATATTTATTTGTACATAGTCATGTCAAGTGTTTTCTTTATGTTGTGTTTTTCAAAGTCTCCAGAGAGAATAAGGACCAAAAGAAGGTCGACATTTTTTGAGAAGGATATTTAACAAGGATTTGTTACAGAAGGCATTTAATGCTTTGTAGAGAGAATGATGACTTCAAGTAAGTCGACATTCTATGGTTATGAAAAAAGGTAACTAGAAAGAATGATGACTTCAAGTATGTCGACATTCTATGGTTATGAAAAAAGGTAACTAGAGTCCTTTTAAAAACATCTTTTATTTGTTTTTCTTATGTGTAGCCGATTTATGTTTTTGTCTTCTTCTTGTATTAAGAAACATTTCATTAAAGAAGATAACTAAAGTCTTTTCAAAAACATATTTTATTTGTTTTTCTTATGTAGTCGATTTTATGTTTTTGTCTTCTTCTTATAAAAAATATTTCTTTAAAGAGGGAAAACTAGAGTCTTTTCAAAAACATATTTTATTTGTTTTCTCCATGTAGTCGATGTTATGTTTGTTTGTCTTTTTCCTACATTCCTTTTTTCATGTTGTCTTGTATATAGTGTAAGGTACAATGACAAAATGTCTTTTTCATAAAAGGTTGTAAGAAGGTACAATTATTATATGACAAAATATCTTTTTCATAAAAGGTTGTAAGAAGGTACACTTATTGGTTTTCAAAAAGGAGTTTTTTTGAAACTATCGTATACTTTTATGATATAGTGTTTATGAATGAGTATGTAATATGCAACATGCAAGTTCCTGAAGGTTCTGTTACATATGACTCTAAAGAAGAAAAAAATCTTCATCTTGAGGTAGCCGATCTCCTCATTTGAACTTTAGGAAAGCATGGCTCATCAAGCTTTTTCTTCAAGGAGTATGATTGCACCATAGTTGTACTTGAACAGAAAGTCTCCATCCTTATTGGGTGAGATATCCTTGCATCAAATACTCGTTAGATTTATGGCAAAACATATTCAGTCATAATATAACATTATTTCAAGAGAACATATTATCATATCATATAAAATCAAATGAGACAGTGTATCATATTATGTGACATCAAAACCGAGTTTCTCAACATTCTCCCCCTTTTTGATGATGACAAAATATGCTCCCCCTGTCAAAAAGACATTATGCATAGAAATAATAATATGATAAAAAAGTGAAATAATGTTTAAAGAGAGAATATTTCTTCAATAATGGAGACAGGTTTTCTCCCCCTTTGTCATGGACAAAAAGGAGGGATCAGAGTGAAAAAAAATATTACAGACCAAATATAAAAGTAATTTAAAAGTTATTACAGACAAGGAGTTTTAGTCAGAGTCAGTGGTATTGAGCTTGCGGCGGCGACGACGTGAATCTTGGCCCATTGTCAAGGAGTCAAAGGCCTGTTGAAGAGAGGCTTGATTCCTGAGAAGTAGAGCCTGTGTATTTTGGATGTCGATGAGGGTAGAGAAGATGTCGGCGTCAGAGCTTGCTGGGGGATCAGCTTCACTGGTGCTTTCATCGTCAGAGTGATCTCGAGGGGACCCTTCCTCAGGGAGGTATGAGTCATCGAATGCATCATCAGACCGGTGAATGATGTCTTGGTGGAGAGGCACCTGGAAGTGTTGAAGGATATGGGTGATGAAGTACCCGAAAGGAAGAGAGTGTAAGGTCCGAAAATTGATCATGTTATTAAAAATGATACTGGACCAGTTGATGGGAAAGTTGCAGAAGATTGCATATAGGAGAAGGGAGATTTCGTTTGCCACGAAACCCTTGGAAGGAAGCTTTGGAAAGACGTTGGATGAGAGGATGTGTGAGAGTATTAGAGCATGAGGTTTCAGATTGCTCGTATGCCATGGGAAATGGGTGCAGCGAGTAGAGAGAAGGACTTTCTTAAACACAGTTTGATCTATCGAAACTATGTTAGGAAGCTCAATGCCATAGGAAGAAAGGTTTAGAATGCACCCTAGTTGAGAGATATTGAAGGAGATGAGTTTTCCATGTACCATGGATGTAATGGTGGTGTGGTCTCGGTCTACAGAGAGGTTGGTGTAGAAAATTTTGATGAGATGAGGATAGTAGGTCATGGAGTTAGTCATTCCTAAGATGGGAACAAAATCTTGAAGAGAGGTATGGAGGTCAAGGGATGTGAAGGCGTCGAAGTTTACTAGTTTGCCAGTTTGAATTGGCAAGGTGATAATGTACTGAAAGTGGTGAATTAGGTCTGGGTACCTTAGATCTGCGGAGGTGATCACATTGGTGGAGGAGGAAGCCATTATCGAATGTCTTGAAAATAAAGCACTAGGAGAGAAAGGAGCTTGAACCGAGAGAAAGTTTGTAGAAGGATAGAAAAGTTCGAATGGAATGGTAAGAGAGGAACCAATTGATTAAATAGAAAGAAGAAAATAATTGTTGATATGAAATGAATGACATTGGAAGTGAGTAATTTTTAGATTTTAGTCAAATAAGGAAATCCGTGAGTAGTAAGGTAAGAGACTTGTGAATGATAAATCAAATCAATGTTTTAAGGATAGTGTATTATATTAGATTGAGGAGGACATAGTATTGAAATATATAGATTTTACTATGGGTGAGTTTATCGACTAGTGAGAGAAACCATTAATAGAGTATGGGGTGTCATGTTGAATAAAAAAATGATTGATCTTGAAAATAATGGCCTAATAAAACAAGCAACTTTTTACTCTATGTGGAGGGATTCTAAATACGTGAATAAAAAGATGATATGGATATGTAGAGAGGAAAGAAAGGTGATAAAGGACAACATTTACTTGATTAAGATATGACATAAAGTAGAGGTAGAATAAATAAAGGTTTGCTTGGAGACAAGACTTTAATGATTCTCGATTTTAGTGAGATATACAATAAGAGAGAGGCAAGGTCACGGATGGAAAGAAAAGTCATGATTGCTTATTTAATATAGAAATAGTTTTTATGGAAATAGGTCATAGGGTGATCATGTGATGTGTACTTTGAAAGTTATGACATTTTAAAGAAAAGAGTGCCAAAAAAAATGTTTCATGATTAATGTGTTTTCATATTTGCAATTTTTATGAGTATACGTAGATATGAGAAGGACACATTTGGACTTTGACTAGTGGTAAAAGAGATGATGAGACAAAAAAAAGAGAAAGAGTCAAAAGTATATAAGAATTGATAAATGATAGATTAACAATAAGAATAGACATGGAGGAGTCGGATTCAAAAAAAATGTATTCGAGAGATGAAATGAGGAGACAAGGAAATATTTATGAGTGAAGAGTAATAATTGTGAGTTGTCATAGAGAGAAATGAGATGACATATATGGATTTTTGTGTAGGATAAAGAAGTAATAAAAAAACATGATTGATGAAAGACATAATGATATGATTGATATGAATTATTGTTTATATTCTTAAGGAAGCTCGATTTGAGGAAGTTCATAGTTATTAGAGAATAAGGTTAAGTTTTAAACAAGAATTGACAAGAATGGAGGCTTAATTTGTATATGAGAGAGATGATAATAGAGTGTACGTAATCTATGATATATCAAATGATATAGTAAAGGCAATTTACGTGAGAATATAGCAACTAGATCTTAAAAAAAATAAAAGGACAAAAAAAAAGTCATTCGATTCTAACTAATGAAAAGTAAAAGTTCTCATAAACTAAGTAGAGAGGTGAAACAATTTATCGTAAGACAAGTTATCATAAAGGACAAAAATAATAAAGGAGTTGAGTGATGTGAACATTGTTATGATAGCTTTTAATATAATTAGTTTTTATGGATATGAGAGAAAGGAGATAGGACAAGGAGTTATAATGGATGTGTACTTGAAAGATGACAAGTTGAAAGACATAAAGAATGTGTCTTATAAGAACACGTGAATATGGAAACTTAGTTTGACTAACTAAAAATCGATAAGAAGGAAAGCAATTTAAAATAAGATTTAAACAAGACTTATAAGAAGTATTATAATAAGTGTGATTAATTTATAAGTCACTTAGTTTGCATATTCCTAGTTCTCTTCTAATTCGTGTGAAGTTTTCATGTTTTAATGGTTTAGTGAATATGTTTGCTAACTGTTGATTAGTGGGTATGAATTCTAGTTTAATTATGTTGTTTAAGACTTGTTCTCTTAAGAACTGGTGTCTTATTTGAATGTGCTTAGTTCGTGAGTGTAAAATAGGATTCTTAGATAGGTTTATAGCACTCGTATTATCACAGAAAATAGTTGTATTTTCAAAATTTAAACCAAAATCTTTTAAAGTTTGTTTCATCCAGATGACTTCAGTACAAGCTAGGCTAGCAGCAATGTATTGGGCTTCAGTAGTTGATAATGATACACAGTTTTGTTTCTTACTGAACCATGATACTAGTGAGTGCCCTAGCTTGTGACATGTTCCACTTGTGCTTTTTCTGTCAGATTTACTTTCAGCAAAGTCAGCATCGCTGTATGAGATTAGATCAAATGTAGAGGATTTTGAATAGAATAATCCAAAATCAATTGTCTTTTAAATATCTCATTATTCTTTTTACAGCTTTAAGATGTGATTCTTTTGGATTTGACTGAAATCTAGCACACAAGCAAACACTAAACATTATATCTGGACGGCTAGCAGTTAAATAAAGAAGTGATCCTATCATACCTCGGTATACCTTTGTATCAACAGACTTGCCATCTTCATCTTTGTCCAACACAGTAGTAGTGCTCATAGGAGTAGATTTTGAAGCAGTTGAGTTCATGTTGAACCTCTTCAGAAGTTCACGAGCATACTTAGATTGGTTGATGAAAACTCCATCCTTGGTTTGCTTAATATGCAGTCCAAGAAAGTAGGTGAGTTCTCCCATCATACTCATTTCGAATTCCTTCTGCATGGACTTAGAAAAATCTTCACAGAGAGTGCTGTTAGAAGATCCAAAGATGATGTCGTCGACATAAATTTGAACAATTAGGGTATGATTATTCACTACTTTGACAAATAGTGTAGAATCTGCTTTGCCAACAGAAAAACCAGTTTTTAATAAAAAGGTTTTAAGTCTTTCGTACCAAGCACGAGGTGCTTGTTTTAAACCATACAAAGCACGTTTGAGTTTAAAAACATGATCTGGGTATTGTTCATTTTCAAATCCTGGAGGTTGTTTTACATAGACTTCTTCATTTATAAAACCATTTAAGAAAGCACTTTTAACATCCATTTGAAATAATTTGAAATCCATATAGCTTGCATATGCTAAGAGCATTCTAATAGATTCAAGTCTAGCAACAGGAGCAAATGTTTCATCAAAGTCAATACCTTCCTCCTGGTTGTATCCTTAAGCTACTAGTCTGGCCTTGTTTCTTATAACATTACCTATTTTGTCTAGCTTGTTTCTGAAGATCCATCTTGTCCCAATGATTGGATGATCCTTTGGTCTAGGTACAAGATCCCAAACGTCATTTCTTTGGAATTGATTCAGTTCTTCAGTCATGGCTAGCATCCAGAACTCATCAATGATGGCTTCATCAATCTTCTTTGGTTCAAGTTGAGAAATGAATGTCATGTTTGCAATCCGTTCTAGCTGAGCTCTAGTTTGAACCCCCTTTGTTAGTTCTCCCAAAATCTGCTTTTGAGGATGATCTTTGATATCGACAAAGGTTCTTTGGTGATCATCTTCATTAGACTTAGCTGTGTTATCTAAAAATAAATCTATACTTTCAACATCATCATCATTAGTTTGTATATGAACAGATTGATCAATAGATTCACAAAAACTAACATGCATAGATTCTTCAATAGTATTATGACTCTTATTGAAAACTCTGTATGCTTTACTATGACTTGAATATCCTAAGAATATGCCTTCAACAGATTTAGCATCAAACTTATCCAGGCTATCTTTTGTGTTTAGGATAAAGCATTTACATTCAAAGACTTTGAAATAGTCTATTCTTGGAGTTCTGTCAAAGAATAGTTCATAGGGAGTTTTATTTAATAAGGGTTTAATGATAACTCTATTTGTTATGTAGCATGCAGTATTAACAGCTTCTGCCCAAAAAGATTTTGCAAGATTATTGTGTTGGAGCATAGTCCTGGCAGATTCTTGAAGGGTTCTATTCTTTCTTTCTACTACACCATTTTGAGGTGCAGCTCTAGGAAAGGCAAAGTTATGAGAAATACCATGCAAGTTACAAAAATTTTCAAAGAGTTCATTTTCAAATTCTCCTCCATGGTCACTACGGATTTTAACAATAGAACACGATTTTTCGTTTTGTAATTTTGTACATAAGATTTCAAACTGACAAAACGTGTCACTTTTGTTTTTCAAAAATATTACCCAAGTAAACCTTGAGTAATCATCTACAATGACAAAAGCATATTTATTATGATTAAGGCTAGCTACCCTAGAAGGACCAAAAAGGTCCAGATGGAGAAGCTCTAAAGGTCTTTTACTTGAAATGACATTTTTTGATTTAAAAGAAGATTTTGACAATTTTCCTAATTGACATGCATCACAAAAATAATCCTTTTTAAAAGATATGTTGGGTAACCCACGTACTAACTTATCTTTAGCTAGTTTAGAAATGTATTTAGAATTGACATGGCCCATTCTCATGTGCCATAGATGTTGAGTGTCATTATTAGCTATGAGGCAATGTTCTGTGATGTTTTCTAGGTACAGTTCATATATATTATTCTTTCTTATACCTTTTAAGATGATGTTTTCATTTGTGTCAGCTATGAGGCATGCATCATGATTAAAGCTAACATTATAACCTGTGTCACACATTTGACTGATACTTAGTAGGTTATGTTTTAAGCCTTTAACAAGGAGAACGTCTTTGATAAGAGGTTTGTCTATGTTACCAATATTTCCAATACCAATTATCAAACCTTTGTTGTTGTCTCCAAAGGTGACGGTTCCTCCTTCTTTATGATGAAGAACAACAAAAAGGTCTGGATGTCCTGTCATGTGCTTTGAACATCCACTATCTAGTATCCATCTGTTCTTCTTCTTTGGAGCCTGCAAAACATTAAGTAAATCTCCTTTTTGGTACCCAATCGGGTCCTTTTTTGTTAGACTTTGGAACCCATATCCATTTGGATTTGGATTTGTCTATCTCTTTAGAGGAGTTAAAAAGATTATCATTATAATACTCCTTATTTGGTTCAGATGAACTTTTCACAAACGTGGTCTTTTGATTTATACAAGAAGGTTTTTTGAAATGAGAATAGCCAATACCATTCTTGTAAAAGGAGACCTTCTGAGAGGATAAGAGTTTATCCAAGTTCTCTTTACCTTTAGTAAACTTGAAAACCGTTTTCATGAGGTTCTCAGTTTTACTTTTTAGCTCTGAAATTTCTACTTGCATATCTTTAGTTTTGGAGCTAGTAGAAGAAATTTCAGACATAAGCAAAAGATTTTTCTTTTTCAACTCAGAATTTTCACTGCTGAGTTTTTCATTCTCTTGAGAAAGCTTTAAATTTTCAGATTTTAAAACTTTATTTTTGAAACTCAATTTTCTAGATTCTTCAAATAGTTCTTGAAAAGCATTTAGAAGTTCTTCAAAGGAAAAATCAGAGATTTCACTTACCGAACTTTCGTTTGCCATGAAGCACATATTTGCAGTTTCGGCTTCATCATCACTTGACTCTTCACTAGTGGATGGTTCTGAATCATCCCATTGAGCATGCAGAGCCTTTTTCTTGAAGAACCTCTTCTTTGGTTCCTCAGTTCTGGACTTTCTTTTGAGAAGGGGACAGTCACGTTTTAAGTGGCCTGGCTTATTACACTGAAAGCACATGGGATCTTCTTTAAGATCTTTTCTTTCCTTGTGCCTGTTTGGAAGCCGGTTCCTTCTCATGAAGCGCTGGAATTTTTTGGTAAGTAGCGCAATTTTTGATTCTTTATCTGAGTCTTCATTCTCAGATAGGGCTGGGAAAGCTAGAGTTTTCTTTACTGGTTGCTCTTCTTCCCTTCTTTCTTTCATGTGGACTTCATAGGCCATAAGATTGCCTATTAAGTCGTCCAATGTAAGTTTAGATATATCTTGAGCTTCTTCAATAGCAGTAGTCTTTTTCTCCCAATCAGTTGTGAGAGATCTCAAGATTTTCTTCACCTTTTCAGTCTGGGAATATGTTACACCCAGAGATTTCAGATCATTGGTGATGTTGGTGAATCTGGTAAACATCTCTGTGATGGGTTCATCTTTGTTCATTTTGAACAACTCATATTTTCTAACAAGAGATGATATTTTGGCTTCTTTTACTTTGTTGGTTCCTTCATGAATAACCTCCAAAGAATGCCAAATGTCATATGCAGATTCACATATAGATATTTTGTTGAATTCATTCTGATCAATGGCACAATATAAGGCATTCATAGCCTTTGCATTTAGGTTTGCCATTTTCTTTTCTTCATCAGACCATAAGTTATAGTCTGCGGATGGAGATGTGTATGGATGCTCAATAATTTTCCATACAGCAAAGTCTATGGATTTGAGAAAGATAGCCATTCTGCACTTCCAATATCCATAGTTGGAGCCATTGAAGAAAGGAGGACGAGATGCGTGTTGACCTTCAATATCACGAGCATAAGAGGTAGATGTCATTTGTGCTGGAAGACTTGTTACGTCGAAACCAGCAAACCTGCTCTGATACCAAATGAAATTCCACTAGAGGGGGGGTGAATAGTGAAATATGATAATGATCGATAAAATAAAATAATTAAGCAATAAGGCACAACACATAAAACACAGAAGTTATACTGGTTCGGTCAATATCCAGACCTACATCCAGTCCCCAAGCAAACCACTTGAGATTCCACTATAACATCCGAGTTACCGGATAAATAGTACAACACCCTCTTCCCAAGAGGTCTTCTTCTCTCAACAGAGAAGGGGCACACCCTCTTCCCAAGAGGTCTTCTTCTCTCAACAGAGAAGGGCAACACCCTCTTTCACAGAGGTCTACTTCTTTAAACAAAGAAGGAATACAGTGAATAACAGAGTTACAATACTTCCTATAGAACCTTCAGAATGATATGAATGCACGAATGAAGGATTCTAAGAATGTTCTGTTTGTCACTCAGAGGATACTCTTTGTCAAAGAGCTGAACTTGACTTTTTCTCTTTTCTTCCTTTTTCTTTTTCTCTTTCTTTTTCAAGGCTCTCTTTTCAAATCACGAATAGAAATTTTTCTCTTTGTAAGCTCACACGTCTATTTCATTCCATTGTTGAATAGTTTATTTGAGTGTGTTTATATAGCCTTTAAAAAGTAGTCGTTACATTTTGGAATTGTAACTTTTTGAAATGTGAAATGTTATGTCATTTCAAAAATATCTTTTAGAGAAGATCGAGAATGCCTTTTTCCATAAGAGTAAAATAGAGGGTACACTAGTCGTTGTATTGTTTTAGGTAATACATATTTTATGTAAAAAGTCTATTTCTTACAATAGTACATTGAACGTTGGGTTGTAGTTTTGTCTTTATTCTAATTAATGATTTGAGGTACATTAGTACTTCTTTGCTTTAAATGAGTGTAAGTACTATGAGTGTTTTGAGATATTTATTTATACATAGTCATGTCAAGTGTTTTCTTTATGTTGTGTTTTTCAAAGTCTCCAGAGAGAATAAGGACCAAAAGAAGGTCGACATTTTTTGAGAAGGATATTTAACAAGGATTTGTTACAGAAGGCATTTAATGCTTTGTAGAGAGAATGATGACTTCAAGTAAGTCGACATTCTATGGTTATGAAAAAAGGTAACTAGAAAGAATGATGACTTCAAGTAAGTCGACATTCTATGGTTATGAAAAAAGGTAACTAGAGTCCTTTTAAAAACATCTTTTATTTGTTTTTCTTATGTGTAGCCGATTTATGTTTTTGTCTTCTTCTTGTATTAAGAAACATTTCATTAAAGAAGATAACTAAAGTCTTTTCAAAAACATATTTTATTTGTTTTTCTTATGTAGTCGATTTTATGTTTTTGTCTTCTTCTTATAAAAAATATTTCTTTAAAGAGGGAAAACTAGAGTCTTTTCAAAAACATATTTTATTTGTTTTCTCCATGTAGTCGATGTTATGTTTGTTTGTCTTTTTCCTACATTCCTTTTTTCATGTTGTCTTGTATATAGTGTAAGGTACAATGACAAAATGTCTTTTTCATAAAAGGTTGTAAGAAGGTACAATTATTATATGACAAAATATCTTTTTCATAAAAGGTTGTAAGAAGGTACACTTATTGGTTTTCAAAAAAAAGTTTTTTTGAAACTATCGTATACTTTTATGATATAGTGTTTATGAATGAGTATGTAATATGCAACATGCAAGTTCCTGAAGGTTCTGTTACATATGACTCTAAAGAAGAAAAAAATCTTCATCTTGAGGTAGCCGATCTCTTCATTTGAACTTTAGGAAAGCATGGCTCATCAAGCTTTTTCTTCAAGGAGTATGATTGCACCATAGTTGTACTTGAACAGGAAGTCTCCATCCTTATTGGGAGAGATATCCTTGCATCAAATACTCGTTAGATTTATGGCAAAACATATTCAGTCATAATATAACATTATTTCAAGAGAACATATTATCATATCATATAAAATCAAATGAGACAGTGTATCATATTATGTGACATCAAAACCGAGTTTCTCAATACTTAGCTGGTCGTTAAATGAAAGGTCCCAGTTTTACTGGTCAGAATGTCCAAAATCATAAATTGCAACTAAAGGTCGCATCAAAATCTATATTGAGTAAGTATTTCAGATAGAAGTCAAGAAAAATTTGCCAATTGACTAAAAGTATTTGTTGATTCCAATATTCTTACTACACCAAAGAATCACCTCTGATTACCTCTAGTATCCTTTCCAAAAAGGTGAAACTTTTTGCGAAAAAGAGGTAAAATTCAAATATTTTCCCTGTTGATCAACCAAAAGGATGAGAGAAATATCCTCGGTATGATTGGCGAAAGAAATATTCGATGACATTGAAAAGCCAGAAACGAATTGATATTGATCATACCTTTGACGCATGTTTAAAGATGATTTTCTAGCAATCAGACAGTGGAAATATCTTGAGCGATAAAAAGAATCCACTCATTCATGTCTCCTCATCCACTTAGAGCTGCAATCAAATATCTGCAAAAGGGATCTCTCAATTGTCGTCAAGATAAAGACGAATAGGCGAGCAGACCCCGGGGCCAAAGAAGATTTGGATCATCTACCGAGATGAAGGAGTTTGTGAAGGATCCTTTCAGAGAAAGTTCAGATCACCATCGAGATGAAGGCGAGTGTGATGAACCTACCGACAAACCCTAAATGATATTTGATTTCTACTATCATCAATAGACCTTTTGAGCCAATATCATCAATAGAAACCCTGAGATAAAAGAAGGATCGAAACATCTCCAAGATGAAGGAGTTTGTGACGTACCCTTCCCTGAAAAAGAGAGAAAAGTCAGGACATCTCCAAAATGAAGGATGATGTAAAAAGCCCCAAAAAGTTCAATGACTCAAAAAGAGTGCAAAAAAAGATTATCATGGGAAAACACTCAAATATCAAAACTGCCTAAATTGCCAGAAGTCATCTTTTCTCATGCAAAATTCTTTTATTAATGTCTTTTTACTACTTGCTTTTATGAAATTGAGAATATTTCTTCTCTTCTCATATCAAGGAAATAGATAGCTTCCTTGAAGAAAATCATCAGCGCTAAAATTTTGAATTTGACTCTTAAAACCGAGGAGTTAACCTTGTGGGAGGAAATACTCTAGGTAAAAAAGGGAATATCTTTGCACACATTTTTCAACTATAAATTTATCTTATTGGCAAAATTTTCTAGATATTCTAAGAATGAAATAAATATTCAATATCCATTTTGGTGCAAACCTAACATTGTTTATATCTTCCAGAAGAGTTACCCCATAGAGATGAAGTATCTCTCCTGTCCCATCACGGTTTCGAGAAATCCGTATGGTTGTACCCACTCAGGTTAAGGGTCAAACCTGTACTGTCTGCGTGAGGTCATTAATTTCAAAAAGCTATTTAGTCTCAGCAATGAGACGCCCAAGGTCATCCCTTTTTCAAACTTTAGGGAACCCCATTGTCTTCATTTCGCAAAACCCCTTTCGGATTTGTTCGTCCAAACTCCGAAGGTCCCATCATGGTTTCTTCGCTCGAGGATTTCGTATGGTCGTACCCTTCAGGTTAAGGGTTAAGCTTGAACCTCGCCCCTCGAAGTATCTTCCTTTTCAGGTTTTGGTTAAACCTGAATCTCGTTCCAACGAGTTTTCCCTCGTTTTAACGAGGCATTTTCCTCCAGCCCCATCATGGTTCTTCCCATCGAGGAATCCATGCTTTGTATATTCATCCAGGATAGGATCCTACTTGAACTTCATCTCATGAGGCATTTTCCAAAAATGTTCCATCAAAGTCCTCATATATTCCTTTCCCTATCCAAGTTATCTTGATATATCTTTGTCCCATCCAGGTTAAGGGTTAAACCTGAAGCATTCCAAAAAGCTGATCTCGCCTCACTCATGAGACTTGATCAAAATTCTTATCTTTTATCATTTCGGGATCTTTGCCCAAAGTCCCATCACGATTTCCTCATTTCTGTTATGCAGTCATATCATTTTCGAGGATTTCATCTCCCCCAAGCCATTCAAGGATAAAGTTTTATCCCTGAAAAGTCATGTCTTTCAAATAAATTCTTCCACACCCAGTTCAGATCTGCTGACTCGGATATTTTTCAAAATTTGGAGTGTTATCTTTGCCACTAAGCTCGGCTTTCAACCGGCTTAGTAGCAAAGAGGGGCATCTGTGAACACCCCAAATTTTTCAAAAATTTTTAAATATTTCTTTTTTGCCCCTGATATCATTTTCTGAGCAATTGAGCCACTTTTAAATCTAAATTCCAGTTCATTTCTCGAGTTTTACTAAAATTAAATTCATTTTATATGTCTGACGTGATTTCAGATCCGGATCCATTATTCATATCCAAATTTGAGTCTCGTTGTCAAATTTTAAATTAAATTTTTACAGAAAATACAAAAAATAGTTTTAAATAGCTCAGACGATTCGTCTGGTATCTGTTTGGATCCATCACATTATTTTCCTCGATTCGAGGCTTAAAACTCGAATACTTTCTCAAAATCTGGATCCAAACCCATTCTTCTGAAGAAATTTCCCCAAAATAACCCTAATTTTTCAGAAAAACCTTTTTTTTATGAATATTTTGAAATTTTGTAAAATTAGTATTAATTTTCTTAGTTTTTAGAGTTTTGTTTTCAAAAATACAAAAATATGTTTAAAATTTCAAAGAAAAGAACAAAAAAATAAGAAAATTGAAAAAGAAAACAATAGAAAAATTCCAAAAATTCAGAAAAATATGCAACTGAAACTTTTTTTGAAAACTGTTTTTGTTAAAACCTCCTTTTGAAAATAAAAACCATTTTTTAGAAAAGTTCTGAAAAGGAGACCCCTCTTGGGAATTTGAGAAAAACTGCAATGGCCACTTCCGTTCGCACCCTCCATCGCCTCTCTCCCGATCAATGGCCTTCCATCCCCAACTACTTCATCTTTTGGAGGATTCGAGTCTCTCTTTAAGAAGAGACCTCCAAGCCTCTACGAAGGGATCCGTCTCCTACCTCTCCACTGTCATCGATTCCTCACCCCTCCATCAGGCAGAATCACGCTCTCTTCTTCCCTCGAAGGAAATTCTCCTCCTCCTTCCTCCTTCAGAATCTCTGCAAAACCAAGGTAAATGCTCTTTCTTTCTTCTTTAATCTTCGATTTCCCCTTTGTTTGTTTTTTTAGCCCCAGCAAAGCACATTCTGTAGATCCGATTTTGCATATAGCAATATCGGTTTATGTAGTGCTACATCAACGGAGTGGTCGGGCTTCTATATTTTTCTTTTCTTTGAAATCTCTTTAGAATTATGCGATCTATATGTGAGTTCGTTCATTACTCTTATGTATTCATATCTTGTTCATTTTTTTTGTTTGTTCTTGGCATTGGGTGAATCATGGCGTCTTCCTCTAGAATGCAAAGGACTATCTCCGCTTGGTGTGGATCTTAGCCATTATTTATCAGCAACTATTTTGTTTACCTCCATCATACTATGAATAATTTCCCATGACGATTTCAATTAAACGGACTGATTGAGCTCGACATAGATGCTTCTATGTTCTGATTTCATCGATCTTCCTCGCATTGTCTGCTAACTCCCCCTATCACTATTCCTTCGTATCTTATTTCGAATTTACAATCTCAGATCTTATTTCATCAATTCCTGTATTTTCAATGGTATGATACGTGCTATACCTCCTCATGTTCTGAATATTTCTAACCAAATCTGTTAAAATCGTTGCAATTATCATTCAGAATGTTTTGATTCTTGGGTTTAAAGTATTATTTCATAATTAAGCATCTGTATTTTCTGGACATAATGTCCCCTGCGTTTTCTGTCCCTGTTAGCATAGACGCAGATGCCATTCCTCCATTTCTTGGTTCAGGTATGAAATTCTCATCCATCCAGCATTCCATTTTAATCCTCTCTTTATATTTATTTCATTAATTAATATACAGTAGAGTTATTGTTTCCATTTCATTTTAGTTCAATATGAGTATTCGTTATAAGAAACACTCGGTATAAAGTTAGTTGATGCCCTATGTGCTTTGGCTCCCATGATTCTATTCACAGTGAAAAGCACTAGTTGTTCTAGCTTCATTGCTTGACTCAGAAAGTGGTTATCCTTCGAATGGGCCTCTAGATTTCATTGCTAAAACTTCTTGGTGCCACCATTGGTACAACAACAATATTCTCTCTGGGTAGGACGATCATAGAGTTATTAGCTCTTTTTGGAAGATTACTCACAATTATAGGAAATGGCCATGGCAATTCATATATCAAGCTTTAAGATGGTATCTACAGGTTGACAGAATAACTTGTACAACACATGAATGGAAAGGATTTCTGTGAACACCCCAAATTTTTCAAAGATTTGTAAAAATGACCCTTTTGCCCCTGACTCCATCTTTTGAGAAAATCAAAGCAATTTCGAAGCTAAATTTCAGTCATTCTTTAGATTTTCTGAATTAAATTCCATATTGGTATATTCAAAATTAATTCCGGATCCGAATCCAGTGCTTTAAATCCATATTTCCTCAAAATTCGGATCCAAACCCATTTCTGAAGAAATTTTATCAAAATGGCTTTTAAATTCTCAGAAAAATTCCCTTTTGTAATTATTTTTGCAAAAACACAAAAAGATTAGTTTTAATCTCTGGTTTCTCGTAAACTTTAGGATTTTATTCTAAAAATACAAAAAATTGAAAGATAACGCGAAAACCAAAAAAAATCGGGAAGATTATGAGGAAAACAAATGAGTTTAAACTTTTTTTAATTTTGCTAAAAAAATCATTTAAAAAAAAACACTTTTTTTGGAAAACTTTTAAAGAAGCCTTTTTTATAAATATTTTTTTTGAAGAGGGGGTCGTCGGAAGGCTTTTTAGGGTTTTAAGAAAACCCTTCGCAAGAGGAAGGAGAGTGAGGACGCCGCCTCTCTCTCTCTCATTCCCTCCCCATTCTCTCTCCATTTTCGCCCATCCACCTCGGTTTTCAGCTCGAACCCTCCATCTTCAAACCCTTCTTCCTCCGCCATCGATGCTCAACGACCCTTCTTCCCAAGATTTCTTACTCCTCCTTAAAAGGGCACGCAGGGAACCCCTTTTCGGGACCGCCTCTCACCCCCGCACCTTCTTCTTTACTCTCGGGTGTCTTCATCCTCAGCACCCCTCATCTTTTCCCCTTCACGAAAACCCTTCTTCAGGATTCTTTCCCTGTGGCGCTTTCTCTGTAAGCTGGACTCCTGCAGAGCTACAGAAGCATCTCCCCGTTGCATCACATCCGAGGTAGTCCCTTTCCCTTCTCAGTCAAAGACTAGCCACGAAGGCTCCACAGCCGAGCACTCTTTCCCCTTCCCTCAGTCTTCCTCTCTGAATCAACCAAAGAAAGGGGATCATCCGTCACTGCAAACCCATGGTAAGAGTCTCTCCTTCTGCCCTTTTTCACCCACTCTGTTGTCCTTCACGAATTCCTATCACCTTTGTTTTTTTTTTGTTTTTTTTTTCTTTCTTCTTTTTCTTAACTAAGCATAGTTATAGAGCCGATTTGTATATAACAACATCGGTCTATACATTGCTACATCAATTGGAATTACCAGATTCCAACATCCCTTTCCCTGACTCTCTGCAAAATTTTCTTTCTTTCCTCTTATTTTATTTTGTTTTATTTTATTTGTTTTCTTTTTCTTTTCACTTTTTTTTTTACATATTTTGGAAAGCCCACTTGCATTAGATATTTTGTTTTATCATCTGTTTTTCTATCTGTATTTCAATTTTCTATGCTCCTTTCAATTTTTGGTCTACATAGATCTTCGGTTTCATTTTGTTTACCGTGTTTCCTTATATGTTGATAATCGGTGATGCCCCACAATGGCATCGTCGTTTCACCTAGATTTTGAATGTTAATTTATATCTAAGCTTTTCTTTTAGTATCGATTTCCCCTTTGATTTCTTTTCTCTTTAGTATTTCTATATTGATCTACCACAAGCTTATTCATGTCTTCATCGGTATTAGCCTAATTTTCAGCCCTCTTTTCTCTTGGATATTGCAGGTCATTTTTATTTCTTTGTTTTTGTGTTTAAACTGACATTTCATTCCCAATTTATGCTTGATTCCTGTTTGTTGATTGTGTTGGGTTGTCTTTTTTATTATATCTTCATATATGTTGTTCACTGAACCTCATTCATTTCAAGATATGTTCTGTTTTAGCATCTATATGTTCCGACTGAATTCGTTTCATTCTTAGCATTTCATCCATGTATATACTTTTTTTTTTTTGGATTCTATGCTTTGTTGATTTCTTTGACCTCTATCCCTATTGTAATGTAGTCATTTTAGCTCGCATCCTTCCCCTTTGATTCATTTGTGTTTGGTCATAGCTTGTTCCAGCATTCGAGGCATACCCTATTTGTCTCTCATTTTTTTAACAGATATAATTCAGTCCAGAGGTTACAATCAGGTTCAGACTTAATTCAATTCAGCACCACATATTTAGTTATTCCTGTAATCTCATTCAGCACCAAATATTTGGTTTCACTTAGCCTTCCCTTTTTTTTTATCATTTGCAATCTTTTACTGTCTCTGCCTGCGTTCATGAAATCTTCACTATGGGGATGAGGAAAACCTGTGTATATTTCCATTATAGACGGTACCTGGTAGTGATGGGAATTATATCCCTTCACCTCCTTCACATCGGTATGTTGTTTACCAGGTTCATCAATCAGGGCTTTCCATAAAAAACTTGGGGTTAAAGGCTCGTGCATTTGCACATGAGGGTAAGGTATCCAGTCCCACTAGATAGTGATCTGCTATCTATCGATCTGAGGTCCTGCCCTGAAATAGAATTCAATTTAAAAGGGGAAGGGGATGCATATTGTCATTTTGCAGAATTTTTAATATCTACCATGGAATGAGATGAGAGAAAAAGAGAAGATTATTTCTCCCATTGCTCCTTTTCAGAAAATAGCATGATAAGATGTAAACTTATCTGGGCATCCTCAGCTAAAGTGCAAATACAGAGTTTCTTTTTTTTTTATATCAGGTTGTTGCGTGTTTTTCTTTTGTCTTGCATTATGATAGCCATGGTGACAGGTTATGAGCTAAATATCACATGGTAATATATTTTGTCTGCTACCATCTGTGCTTGATTTATAAAATCCACTAGCGATGTGTGTCAATGTGAATAGTTCTCAGAAATTTGTTAGCTGCTGGTTTAAAAAAAAAAAGGAGAAAGTGGGAGAAATCGGAGCAACCACAGGATATCAATACCAGAAGCAACCATCTCCAAGACTTCTTTTTCCTTGCATCAAAGAAATATTGTTTGATGGTATGAGTGTGAAGATTAAGTATTGCGACATCTGCATGTTATCTCGCCCTCCATACAACTCCCATTGTTTCATTTGCAATGGCTGGGCGGAATGTCCTGGTCACCATCACCCACAGCCTTAAACTTTAAATTTCCCATGGATGGGGATCATCACACAGTTTCGTAGCATACTCAGCCAGAGTCTTCCCTGGCACTATTGCAAATGCATCGATGAATCCAGCCAAAGTCCCAAAAGGTTTGTAAATTTTCTGTAAATAATGTGTTTTTCCCAAATATAGTTCTGCAACATTTTTTTATTTTGACATTGGACTAAGAGGTTGCCTTCTTATGTCATCATGTATGGCAAAATGGTCCTATCATTCAGGTGTGGCTATAAATAAATACACATACAGGTGGAAGTCGTACTCCGGCGGACAAGTCTCAAGAGAAAATTAACTGTAATCTGTGAACCTTGAAGTTCAAAGGGTCATGAGGACCAAACTAGTTGATGCTACACTGTCTGCAGAACTCAGCTAGATGGATCTTTTGTTCATACATTTATTGTGTCTCATTGTTTTCAACTATACGGAATTCAACTATATTTTTTGTTTAAATTCTGTAATGGTTGTCTTTTGTTATTTTGGGTCTTGAAATATGCTATGTGTAGTTCATAACAGTTTGATTTTTTTTACAGGTCTGCTGTGTGGATCCGGATCTACAGTAATGCCTAACTGATCCCTAACAGGGTTTTTTTTTTGTGTACTTTACCCTAGCAAAATCGATCTTTTAATGATTCATTTACTTGATATAATATTCAGCTGATATGTGTGTTCTTGATTATGATTGTATTACCTGCCCAACACTTCACCATCCACCTGTGAATAACCTTATTTACCCATCATAATTCAATCCACAATAGCATGGAACACTTCACAGCTGTTGTATACACAAAACCACACCATCATTCATATCAGAGAATCGATTGTTACTTGTATATAAAAGTTGTTTAGGTGGCTGGAACTTTCCAGCCTGTCAAAAGGCGTTGATACCCCTCCCATTGTCACCACTACCTTGTGCAGCCAGAACTATAAAGATTTGTTTGTAAATTTGCAAGGCTTTCCTCGAGTTTCGGGTTCTTTTGCCTTGAAATCCCATATAGATGATGTGAAGCCTCTTGTTTCATCAGTACAAGCACCTTTCTGGTCTCATAAACATAGCCAAAGACCCTGGTGTCTTTGTTCAGAACACGGTGACCTCCCTGAGTCATCACCTCTTCTCATTGACCAACTGAAAGATTCAGTTTCAGAAGATTAAAATGCCACTCATACAGTTACCTGCAGTACTCTTGAATTCCAATCTGGTTTTTGCAAATCAAGTTCATCTGCGAGTAGCTTTTCATCATTGGATGTTTTGGGGCATCAGCTACTCTCAGAATCAGGTATTCAAGGAGAATCAAGCATGTTTTCTCCAGACTCACCTTTAATTGGCTCATTATGTGGTCTCAGCAAATTAGTTGGCATGGAAGTAAAAAGGGGTCAACAAACTCTCGTGTGGTTACTGGGATGTTACTATGTGGTACATTTCCCAAAACTGAGATCATGCATGACCAGGAGGCATGGAATGCCTCCCCACCTCCCCTGTCGGAGCAGGTTTATAATTCTAGACTTATAAGAGGGAGCTCAAACTCGGCAACAATGTTATATGATGACAGAATAAATATGCTGGACATGACTGCAAGTTAAATTTATGCTGCAGAATGACTTTTAAATTGCAGCACCATGCCAAACTTGGTAATTTTTGGTAACTCTGGAGAAACAATGTGATGTTTATACTGTTAATTCTTGTAAAAGGCATTGCGTGGATTTGCACAGACATTGCACTCTCGTCAGGTCCACGCTGATGCTCTACCCATCTCAATATAGGATCAAGCATTAACTCTCCCTGCCAACTCTTCTCAGAAAACCAGTTGCCCTTTTTGAAAGTTTGTTTTCACATTTATCTCAGCATGTATTTTTTATCTCATTACAGGCTGGTGTAATTATCTTCCTGTGTATGTACAGGCTAAGTGCATGTAAGTTCAAAATAAGGACTGAGCTGACCCTGAATCACCAAGTGTTCAGGTCTCAATATTTTCATCAATCCATGATTACAGAATTACCTTCCCAACCTTGCCTTTGCACATTTGCAACACTCATATATCATATACTCACGGCCGCACAGGTATACTTGGCATGCAACACTTACATGCCACTGTCTCCATTTTCTGTACCAATTCACTACTGCCCATCTTTGGTAAAAATGTCTCGGCTGTAGGTTGCGAGTACATTGTCTTCCAGTTGCCATGTCTCTGACATATCCTATAAACATAACAGGAACATAAATGATTTAAATTCTCATATTCATAGGTACCTATATACAAGCATATATATATATATATATGTATATGTATATGTATATGTATATGCAGACATATGTATATATATGTACATACACCTTCACATGTATTTTCCCCTATGTATGTTCTTAAGTATGTTTGGACAAATTCCTCCATCATCTGCATGGGCATCTTAGGAGCATTCTTTTTCTTCTTTGCCCTCATATGTAAATGTTCCATTTACTAGTACATATAGTTTCACTCTCTCCCATGTGCGTTTTCTATTTTGCGCTTGATTTTTGCAAGGAATATGTGGGAAGTGTTACTACTGGAAGTTGTAAATTTGATTTTATGAGTTATAATAGCTAGACCCTAATGAGAATTTACATTTTTCTGTCTTAGATAGAATGAATGAGCATTGTAAATGTCATAAATGACTCATTTTCATGCTTTTTGCCTTTATTTCTCAAATTTTTACAATGGTAAAACACGAATGGCATGTGCACCATTTCGTAAGAGGTAATTAATTCTAAGTTGATGATTTACATCAATGGCCATAGTCAGGATGTAAACAAGACTTAGAATTTTTATCTTTTACAAAATAACACTGGATCTACACTGGATCATTTTCAAAAATCATCATATCTTCTGTAAATATTTTCCTCTTTTATCAGAATTTAATCTAAAATTAATTCAATATATATACCAATGGCCATAGTCAAGGTATATTGAGAGTTAATTTCATTCTAATATCTATAAAAGCACCAAAAATATATTTTGTTCTTCACTTGAATTTAAATGTGGTTATTATATAATATATTCAATGACCATAGTCAGGGATATATTATATCTTCAACCTCATTCTTAATTCATTTAAATGATGGAATAGCTTTTCAAAATCCAAATTCAAAATTATTTAATTCATTTCATAATTCAGGATAGAATTACATCATATTTTCAAAATTCTTTTAAAAAACCCAAGTGATTTTGAACATCTTTTCTTCAATTTCTACTTCAAACTCATCAATTCTATCTCCTCTTCAAAGTCCAAAATTTGACTTTGAAACCAAATTCAAAGTTCAATTTAACTTTGAAATTCTTGATTCATTTTCTAAATTCCAAATTCAAGTTTCAAATTCAAAGTCCAATTTGACTTTGAAATTCATCCTCAAATCAATTTTGAAATTCCAAAATCCAGAGTCAGATCCTAATCTCAACTTGGATCCAGATTTCCAAGTTTGAATCCAACTCCACTTTGGATCTCAGACTTTAGATCCAAAATCCATTCTAGGATCCAAAACCCAATTCTACTTTGGATCTTAGATTCAGATCCGAAATCCATTCTAGGATCCATATTCCAATTCTACTTTGGATCTCAGATTTCAGATCCAAAATCCATTCTAGGATCCAGATTCCGATTCTACTTTGGATCTCAGATTTCAGATCCAAAATCCATTCTAGGATCCATAATCCAATTCTACTTTGGATCTCAGACTTCAGATCAAATTCCATCTTAGGGTCCAGAGTCCAATCCCATCTTGGATCTGAGACCCCAGATCCAAATTCCATCTTGGATTCCAAATCTTGGATCTAATTCCATTCAAAACTTCAGATCCAAATTCCATCTTGGGTCCAATTCCATTCAAAAATTCAGATCCAAATTCCATCTTGGATTCCAAATCTTGGATCCAATTCCATTCAAAATTTCCGATCCAAAATCCATCTTGATTTCAATTCTCAAATCTAATTCCATTTTCATCTCAGATTTCAAAATCCAAATTCCTATTTCCGGGTTCTAAATCCAAAATTCAACTTTGAACTCTATTTAGAATCCAGACTTTGGATTCAAATTCCATCTTGAATTCCAAACTTTCAAGTCAACCTTACTACTCAATTCTATTTAGATTTCCCACATTTCATTCCAATTTCAAACTTCAAAGTTAGAATTCAATTCCATTATAATTCAAAGTCCATTTATGACTTTGAAATTTCTTGCTTCTCCTTTTATCTCAAAATTCAAAAATCATATCTTTTTCAATATCCAGATTCATTTTTCCCAAACTCTGACTATTTCCAATAACTTAGAATTTTAAATCTTAAATTTCTAAGTTAGAAATCATTTCTTCGCTCTATCATCAGATTCATCTCAATAACACTTGGAAAATTTCAAATCATTTTAAAAAAAGGGCATACATCTTTGTATTTGCACAAGCATGATTCTTTGTGCATTTAGACTTAGGATGAAGTCTTAGATAATTTCTTAGCAAAGCAAAAGGCATGAATTCGACCCTTGGTTCGATTACCTCTGGTAAAGGCGCCAAGAACGGTCGAACCTCGTACCGACGAGCGAATCCCGTCTCCCAGTTTTCCCGCAAATATTTCAAAAATGGAGGCGAGTCATTTTCTCAAACATTTTCAAAATTCAGGTCAAGTGAGACCCCGCAAAAGAGTTCCTCTTTTCTTCTTTTCTTTTCTCTTCTCTTCTCTCCTTCTTTTCGTCTTTTATTTTCTCCCTTCAAAAAGGAGGAAATAGATGTTGGAAAGGAAAAGAGAAGGAAGAGAGAGAATATTACGAGGGGAAAAATTTTGCGATGATCACAATTTCAAAGGGATTTGGGGTTGCTAATAGAATTTAAAGGAGGAAATCATTATGACTGTCAAGCACACACACCGGCCGCAGCTGGTCTAGATTGATTTTGGTGCCATTAGGTTCGTCGTGGGCATCATCTGTTTGGAGACCAGGGTGGTCTTCCACTTGATTAGAGCTTGGCGTCATATTCCATGTTTACCTTTCTGATTTGCAAATTTATAGGGGGGTGGGAGCTCAGTGCCTGGTTGGCTGGTGTGCCGATTCAATTTTCTGTAAGCTGGTGGTTTTTGTTCTAGAGTTTTGCTTTTACCATCAAAATTTTGGGTTATGGCTAAAATTGGTCTCCTCGGTCATGCAACTCTATTGTGTTGTATAGAAAAATCGTTTTTTTTTTCTTCATCTAGTATATACCATTTTCAGTGTTGATGATGAAGTGATATGGCTATTCCAACACAGCCTGCAGATTGATGAATCATGTCTTATATGTTTGCTTCATCCAAGGTTCAAGACAATCACCAAACCTTTGAGCCACTCATTGCATCGCTATTGGGTCAAAATTTCACAAGTGATATAAAAGGTGGCATTTGAACTTATTTCTCATCTACTGCTGGAGGAACGTTTGCAGAAGAATGCCCAGGTGAATTAGTAAATAGAAGCACTGATCTATTAAAAACCATCTCTGCTGCCATTCAGATGCAAGGTGGCAAACGCTGATCCTGCAGCTTACCTGTTGACCATTGTACATAAGCCCATCTTCCGCTATAATCTATACGTTAGAGCTCAAAATTCTGGGCTTTTGAATTTTGAAATATCAATGGGACGATATACCTTCAATGTTGAATTTTTTTTAGTGCTTTTGATAAATTAAACCGCTACTTGGTAATGCCTCTTGTATTCAAATTAATATGAGTTGTGACAATTTTTTTTTATCTGTCACAGTTATATGTAGGTATTACTATTATTTATTATTATTGCATTAGAACCTTCACCACCTGTGCATAGCTACATACTCCAGCTCATGCTCATTTAACACTTTACAGTGTATACTACCTGTTGAGTGCATTGTTCACTACTTACCCATGTCAACACCTGCAATTGTGTATGCACTATATAAACTCTGGTCTTCCATCTCCACTGCACAATCCTCATATTAGCCTAGCAAATTTCAGTTATGCAGCATCTTACAGACCTCCCACATGGGTGACAAGTAGTTGGTTTCTGTCTGTCTGTTTTGTTCTTTGTTAGGGCATGACCAGCACATGCGTGGGAACTAATTTTCCCTTGCCATCATATGTGTCAATTGTTGAGTACCAAAGACAACCATTTTCTTTGGCTGTTGGGCTAAATTTCTGCCTTACACTCTAGCACTTACCATCCATTCATCACCATTGTTATCATATGGCAACATCTCCCATTTCCAGCCTCACAACATGCAGGGGCTTCATAGCAGTTTGCAGAATTTTCTGCAAAAGGCACTATGTAGTTCCATTCCTACCATCAGCCATGCATTGTTTCCCTTTCCATACCACCTGTCGTGGGTGTCTCAATTACACCCTGCTGTTGCCGCCAACAAACCACATTTCATGGCATATATAGTTGTTGATCCAATTCTCAACTCACAGCAGTGATTCACATTTTTTCTTAACAGCAGCCTTCATTTCCTTGCATGTATATTTTCTTTGATTCATTGTGTCTCATCTTGCTGCAGTTGTGCAAATCAATCCCTCCTGTCACCTACATATTGTCAATCAGCTGGTAGTTTCTATGTGATTTCACAGTATTTAGTACAACACTACTTTATCCATATACCATTAAATAATGTTCTTCTGTATGAATGTCTCTAAATTAGCGATCATTGTAAACCTGTGAGGGCTGTAATTTCCAGCAGGTTGCTATGAGTGGTTCTAGCAGTTGGTTACTTTTTTTTTTCTCTTTTTCTTTTTCTTCCTCTTTTCTTAGGATATTGCTTGTATACTTCAAATCTTTTCATTAGCCTAGAACCCGGTATATATGCATTTTTTTTATTGGTATAGGGTATATATAAAAGTCTCATGACACTTGGTGAACTTCCTTCCAGTTATATCTTTTTATCTTGTGCTAACCCAGTTGTTTTGCAGAAAATATGTGGATAAACTCATTATTTGGAGTTATAAACTTGATGTCATGTGTTGTAATAGTTAGATCTAAATAAGAGTTCACATTCTCTATTTTAGATAGAATGAATAAGCATTATAAATATCATGAATTACTTGTTATTTATGCATCTTTCCTTTATTTCTCAAATTTTCACAAATGGCAACACGAATGGCACGTGCACCATTTCGTAAGAGGTAATTAATTCTAAGTTGATGATTTACATCAATGACCATAGTCAGGATGTAAACAAGACTTAGTATTTTTATCTTTTATAAAATCACACTAGATCTACACTGGATCCTTTTCAAAAATCATCATATTTTTCTTTAAATATTTTCATCTTTTATCAGAATTTAATCTAAAATTAATTCAATATATATACCAATGGCCATAGTCAGGGTATATTGAGAATTAATTTCATTTTAAACTCTATAAAAGCACTAAAATATGTTCTATTCTTCACCTGAATTTAAATATAGATCATTATATAATACATTCAATGACCATAGTCAAGGATGTATTGTATTTTTAATCTTATTTCAATTCATGTAAAGAATGAAATATGATTTTTCAAAATCCAATTTCAAAAAATTAAATTCATTCATCATTTAGGATAAAACAACCTTATATTTTCAAAATTTTTATAAATCCAAGTGATTTCCTTAAGATATATTCTTCACTTCTCAACTCTTGTAAATTTAAATATCATTTTCAGATTCTAAACTTTAAATTTGAAGTCCAATTTGACTTTGAAGATCATTTGTATATACAAAATGCAAATCCTAATTTAATTCAAATTTCAAAGTTCAAAAATTCCTGATTCATCTTTTGATTCCCAATTCAAACTTTAAATTTAAAATCCAATTTGATTTCGAAATCCATTTATATATCCAAAAATTCAAATTCTAATTTCAAATTCAAAGTCCAAATTGACTTTGAAATTCATTTGTATATTGATGATGCATGAAATGCACATCATGTAAACAAGTTTTTCATGCATTTTGTATCAAGTTTAAGGTTTTAAACCCATGTTTAGATGTGTTTTGATAGTAAGGGGCTATGGTTCGAATTTCAGAAAAATCGGAGTTAAAATGAGAAAGTTATGGCGATTTCAGTGTTTGGGCACGAATTTCGAGGTGGATCGGATCCATATCCGACCCAATTAGGTTAATTGTACCTTGGATCAACTCTTTAAAAGTCCAAAACCCAACCCACACGCCTATCCAGATCCATTTCAAAAAGTTTTTCTGAAAACCCCCCAGAAAGAGGCGCCTAGAAAATATATTTTTTATAACATTGTTTTTGCAAATTCCAAAAAGTATAAATATACTTTTTAGAGAAGCCCTAGGCGTCTTTGGCTGTGTTTGGACGCCCCCTACAGTGACTCTACAGCAGCAGCTCCTAACTCTCCATCTCCCCCACGTGTTGGCCATTGAAGATCGACCTATGCTTGATTTTCAAGCATATTTTCGAGCTTTCTTTTGTTTCTTTTCATTTCTTTCTTGTTCCTTGCTGTCTTTTCACCCCTTTTCTGTACTTTTGCAGGTGTAGCAGAGGTGGAGACCATTAACCTTGGGCGGGAGTGCGCAACACACCACCAAGGTGAGCCGGCCCTACCTCCATCCGGCTTTCTACACCCTCCGATCGCGAATCGGCTCACTTTCCATCGTCGGTGGATCTCCAACGTGTAGCAGATGCAAAAGGTACCGATTTTGGTGAAGTACAGCATTCTCGAACGGTATAGGACGTCCATCTCCAGCCACGGTCCGCTCTTCTTCATCCCCCCGATCGTCGGATCTTCCAAAAGGTAGGTCTTCCTCTTCCTTCTCTTCTAGATAAAACCGATTTGTGTGTGGATTTTGTTTTGTTATTTTCTGTGTGTTTCTTAGTTTTCTTTTTGTTTCAACCTTAGAGTAGCATTCGTGCATAGACCAGCACGTTAGATTAGGTTTATGTGTGTGGTTGATTAATTGGAATCGAGTTTTTATTGATTTTTCATCCTTTTTATAAAAATCGGCTAGATCTTCATCTAGTCGATTTTTCAAGTTTGTCATAAGTGTTCTTGGTATTGTTTTACAGAAAATCTAATAAAGAAAGTGTTCATTTTGATTCATCTTAGTCGGTGTTGTGTGTGGGTTGCATTTGATTTTAATTGAAAATAAAGATCCAAAAATCGGCTAGACTTATTCTAGTCGATTCTTGATTTTTGCAAAAATATTTTTTTGTTTTGATATTTTTGTGTTGTCCAGCATGTGTCTTGTATGGTGTTGCTGAAAATCTCATTAGGAAATTTCATTTTAGTTTATTCTAAGTCGTGGGTTGTGCTTGTGTTTCGTTTTGATTTTATTTTTGAAAAAGAAAAGAAAAAAAAAATCGGCTAGATATATTCTAGCCGATCTTTACAGTTTTGTTAAAAGGGTGTTTAGAGTGGTAAGTCGTGTTGCTTGCTGTGTGTTTAGTGTGTTAACAGTAGCATAAATTGGTGTTAGTCATTCCATTGTTTTAGGATTGATTTACTTAATTGTTTTAATCATTTTTCGTTTTTGTGTTTGAGTGTATTATTGAAAATTATAAAAATCAAG
Organism: Nuphar pumila; assembly: GCF_984573655.1. NCBI lineage: Eukaryota > Viridiplantae > Streptophyta > Magnoliopsida > Nymphaeales > Nymphaeaceae > Nuphar > Nuphar pumila. The sequence goes on from NC_143261.1 coordinate 39,358,830, forward strand.
TTTTCTTTATTTTTTTATGTTTTTAATTCCAGCATAGTGATGGTCTTGTTAGCTTTTGTGTAATTAGGAGTCATTTTTAGTATTTTCTAACTTAGTTTTATCAAAATAGTAGTTACTTAGTTTTATTGCTTTTCGTTAGTTTATAATTTTATTTTTTTATTTTCGTGTAGTTCTTCTTCCCCAAGGTGGGGCGGCAGCCATTAGAGCTCCCCTTGAGCTCTTGGTTGAATTTTTAGAAATTATTAATTGTCATTAATTGAGTTAGGTAAGTATAATTAGGTTGTCTAGGTTCATTGTATTAGGGTTTAGTGTCTTAGTCGTTTTTAGGGGTCATTTAAGGAAGTTTTGGGAATTAGAGTAGCTCATTCAATTAATTTAGGAAATCGTGTTTTTCAAATTAGATCCTCTAACTACTTTAGGTAGATTTTAAATTCTTTAGTTTAAATAGTCTTAATTAGTGTAGACGATTTTTGAGGAGGAGGGCAATTAATGTATGGAAATTGGGAAACTCTTTCTTGGAAAGAATTGAATTTTCAAAAATCGTGTGGAGTAAAGAAAGAAAGCATTAAAATCTGATTATTTATTAGAAGGAAGTTACAAAGTGAACTTTGGAAAGTGATTTGAAAATTTATTGCATTTCCCAAGTGAGAGGTTATGATTTCAAGAAAGAAATAAGTGCTTTTAAATTCTTTTTGGAAAGTCCAATTCGTGGGGTTCTCTAGGTTAGACGTTTCCACTTTCCAATTTGCATTTTAATGCCATTCTTAATGGGGTTAGACGGTTTTTGATATTCCCATTTTCTAAAAATCATCAATGCGCCTTTCCTTCTTCTTAGTTAACCTTCCTTAGTCGATTAAATTAGAGTAGGGTCTAATTAACTTAGTCTAAGTCAACCTAAGTCCACCATAGGTCTAATCCAAGACCAAGATCTAACCCGAGTCAAGCTTGATCCGAGTCTATCC